>NC_066584.1:436726184-437030907 GCF_024323335.1 Lathyrus oleraceus | reverse complement strand
AAGCGAACAAATATCACTGTTGTGATTGAGGGGGAGTGAGTAGGGTCTCATATCTAAGAGTTCTTAGATAGAAGTCACATGGGTAGAGATTAGGTGAAAAGACTGTAACTTGAAGTTGTTTACTGAGAGTCTTTGAACTAATTCTGTTTAGTGGATTTCCTTCATGGCTTGGTATCCTCCAGACGTAGGTGTGTTTGCATCGAACTGGGTTAACAATTGCTTGTGCCGTTGTTTAAATTGTTTCTCTATTTTTATGCAGTTTATATTTCACTTGTTGTTCAGATATTAGTGTCGTAACATTACCTTCGACATCTTGTATCTGATACTAGAATTTCAATTGGTATAAGAGCAGGCATTCTGCTCTGGCTCTAGGTGAGATCTTGCGACGTTACTTTCTGGTACTATGGATAGAGAGGGAGGATCTGTGCATAAACCACCAATTATGGATGGATATAACTATGACTACTGGAAACCTCAGATGGTAGCCTTCCTGAAATCGTTGGATAATAAGGCTTGGCAGGATGTTCTAACAGGCTAGGAACATCCCTTCACTACAAAGGATGAAGAAGCTACAACTGATAAGAAGCTTGAGACCAAGGAGGAGGATGAACTAGCTCTTGGAAACTATAAAGCATTGAATGCTATATTCAATGGGGTTGATAAGAACATCTTCATACATGTAAACAATTGTGAGGTGGTTAAAGATGCTTGGAATATTCTCAAAACCACTCATGAAGGTACCTCTAGAGTGAATATGTCTAGATTGCAGCTGCTTACTACAAAGTTTGAGAATTTGAAGATGAAAGAATATGAATATCCTTGAAATTGCTAATGCCTCAGGAGCCTTGGGTAAGAAGATGTCAGATGAAAAGCTTGTGAGGAAAATTCTCAGATCACTTCCCAAGAGATTTTCAAAGAAAGTGACAGCCATAGAAGAATCTCAAGATATCTGTAAGATGGGAGTGGATGAGCTATTTGGATCCCTCCAAACATTTGAGTTGGGAATGAGTGATGGATTTGAAAAGAAAGTCAAAAGCATAGCCTTTGTGTCAAAAATTGAACATAAAAAGGAAGAAAGTAGTCAGGATACTAATGAAAATATGGAAAATGATTTAGCGTTACTTAGGAGACAATTCAACAAAATCCTGAAGAGGATGGATGTGAGGTCAAAGTCTAATGTGAAGAACAACTCATTTGACATCAGTAGACCCAATGATGCTGGAAGAAGAACAAAATATGAAGAAAAATCCAGACAGGGAAAAGGAATTCAGTGCCATGAATGTGAAGGGTCTGGTCACATTGGAGATGAATGTGGGACCTATCTCAAGAAATAGAAGAAGAGTCTTGCTGCTACTTGGTCTGATGATAATTCTGAAAGTGAAATAGAAGGAGAATCTGCCAATCTTGTGACTGCCCTGACTGGGTGATGGGATCCTGATGAAGACTCCAGTGATGATGAATTGACCTTTGATGAATTAACTACTTCTTATAGGAAGTTGTGTTTCAGAAGTGAAGAAGTGTGTCAATGTTACCACAGAATATTCCTAAGGCAGGTTGAAAGCACAAGTAATGAAAAAGTCCTGTGAATGTGAGGATCATACCCTACCAAAAGGTAAAAAGATGGTGAAAGCAAGCAAGAAAGAAAAACAAACCAAAGGATGAGGCCGACAGGGAAAGCTGGCTCCGTCGATAGGCCTTTATGTCGGCCAACGCGATGTGTGGGACTTAAAGAATTCGAATCAAATGTGCAGAAGACAGCTTCGCCCTAACGTCCGGGCGGGAAAATTTGGAATTTAAAACAAAATAGCAGTTCCAAAAGAAATAAGAGCACCATAACGTGGAGCAGTTAGCAAGACATGGGTGCGGCGGTTATACAGATCGTGGGCCATAACATCTGATAGTTTCTAAGAAGTTAGCTTAGGAGTAGTTTCCTCTAGTTTAGTATAAATAGGAGTATCCCACAAGAGGCTAAAGGTGTTCACTTTGTACTACGAAATCACTTGTAAGAAAACTTCCCATTCCCAGCGCGAGGAAGCAAGAGTTTCTCTGAGAGTGCTATGTACGTGAATCACCACATTTATTTCAATGCAACTTCCCTATTTTTCAATTGTTCCCGTTGAACATTTTATTTTAATTTCTTTTGCTTTTGAGTTATCATTGTACGTTATCGTTTTTGCTGTCGACACTGACTCTATCACGATCATAGAGTTTACCAAAAGCGTGTTCGTAGTATACATCTTTTGAATGTTATAGCGTTGTCGGTCACGAGTCACCTACAGGCGATAACATTGTCTAAAACCGTTCGTGTGGAAAAACCCTACGCTTGTTCGACACTTTGTTGGGAGCCGTTCCTCACAAAGTCATTTCGTCGAAGTTTGAACAAGTCTCACTTGCACTAGCACATGTCCTAGGATCAACTGGTCGATCCTGCAAGTAACCCTTCATTTTAAGACCAGGGAGGACTAGCGGTTGTTTACCAATTTCCACAGTAAACAAAATGGCACACCCAGTGGGACGGTTCTAGAGAAATTGCAAAATTGCATGAAACTTAGAAGTGGCAAGTTATATAATAAGCCACGAAGTAGTGTGAAGATGTCAGAAACTAACACTGATGAAGTTCCACGAGGGACTTTATCCAATACGGAAATAGTAGTTTCACAGGTTGTCACTTTGCCGCCGATGACAAATGCAGCCATAACCATGTCGACTACGGGTGCGGTTGGAACATCAATTCCTCATCCTCCACCGGGAGGTTCAGGATCGACGATAATGACGTTTAGACCTTATGTGCCTCGCTTTGGCACCACATATCCGCTTTATGGAATGCCGTATTCCTTAATGCCCGGATATCAATCGACATCCAGTGCATCACTGTTTTCAGAAACAAACCCTCCCTTGCAAGGATCAACGCAAGGGGCAACTTAAGGAACACTACTCAGAACAGAACCATTATACATTTCCCCGTTAGCTGAGTTTATTCTCCAAGCCGAGGCGCCCAGGGGGATGAAAGTGCCTAAGTACACTAAATTTGGGGGAGAGTCTGGTGAATCGACAATAGAGCACGTCGCCGAATACTTAACAGAATCAGGGGATCTAGCTCATAATGAATGCTTAAGAGTAAAAAACTTCCCTTCCTCTCTGACCAAGGCTGCCTTCACATGGTTTACTTCGTTGGCCCCAAGTTTCATCGACTCATGGGCCAAACTAGAAAAGAAGTTCCATGAACAGTTTTATGAAGGACACTCCAAAATTAGTTTGGCGGAATTGTCTAGTATTAAGAGAAGGTTCGCTGAGAGCATAGATGATTATCTGAATCGTTTTAGGTCTTTAAAGGCTAGGTGTTTCACACAAGTGCCAGAACATAAACTAGTTCAAATGGCCGCAGGAGGTTTAGATTATTCCATTAGGAAGAAGATAGATCTAACTTTTGTGAAAAGTATGTCACAACTGGGTGACAGAGTCCGACATCTAGAACGACTGAGGCTAGAAAAAATTAGGCACAATAAATCTAAGAAAGAAAAGGTAGCGTTTGTCGAATACGACGTGATAGACCCAATACGTGAGGCCGATTATGATTCATCGACCGAATTAGAAATCGACGTGGCTGAACTGAAGCCAGGGTCCGCCTATGAGTGTCGCTCATTACTGCCTGCATAAGGCAAGAATCCTGTCGAAAACAACCCAAAATTCCCTTCAAAAACTTACACTTTCGACGTGTCGAAGTGTGAGGAAATTTTTGACTTATTGGTCAAAGATGGGCAGATGGTGGTGCTGCCTGGTATTAAAATACCACCGTTGGAACAAAGACAGAAAAGAGGGTTTTGTAAATATCACAACTATCTTGGTCATAACACCTCTAATTGTTACCTTTTCAGGGATTTGGTTCAAAAAGCGTTTCAAGAAGGCAGGCTGAAATTTGCTGGCCGCAGGTTGAAAATAGACACTGATCCTCTTCATCAGGAGGAAGCCCTGTTTGTGGAACCAGTCAAGATCAACATGGTCGAGATCAGCGAATATGATGAGGCCGGCATGCTGGAACAAACTAGGGAAAGCCCAGATGTCGATATAGCTGAAGTTTACCCAAGGGCTGATGAAGACTTGGTGGATTTTCTGTATCACTGCAAAAACAAGGGTTCACAGGTGTGCTTGTGCCCAAGGTATGGTGTTGTCACCGACAAAATAGCAGCAGAGAACTTCCAGAAGCTGCAGCTGGGTAAGAGCAAAAGGAATGCGCCAACCAGGGGTTACCAGAATGAAAGAGGCTCAAAGGGGGTTGTGGGAAATCACCCAACAAGGCCTAAGAGCTACGTGCTGTCGGCCAGTGCTCCTAGAGGTACTTGGATTAAGCCTCAGGAAAGGCAAGACACCCCACAAGGGGTTGTTGCTGATACTAGAGGAGGTCTAGCAGTAAACTATAGGCGTGAATTCAAGTTTGAAAAGAGGACTCATATCTCTGAAAACTATTTGGGAAGGAACCCCATGACAAGGACTCAATGGAAACGATTTCAAAGGCGTAAACAGGCTAAAAGAGATGCTGCAAGAGGCATGACCAGCGAGGCGAGTACTGAGAAGATAATTGTGAAGGTCGACACAGCGGCGAAAGAACGAATAAGAAAGTATGTCCGTCGACCAACTGAAAAATGTTCTGATGAAGCGACGGATGACTTCAATTCAGAATCCGAAGCAAGCCTCGACATCCTGGTCAACATGGTATCAATCCTACCATAAGAATACAAGTGTGTGACTGAAGTCGAAGGGTCAGCGAACAATGCTAAGTCTGAAGAAATGGTTTTGCATCAACCATGATGCTATTTTGTGTTGAACGATGGTGCTGCTGAAAGCCAAGAGGCAGTGTTCGAAAGACCAACGATGAACATGAAAAACCATTTGAAACCACTACTGATCAGGGCAAAAGTGGAAGGAATAACCGTCAACAAAATTTTGGTTGACCGTGGTGCTATGGTCAACATTATGCCACACCATATTCTGAGGAAGATTGGCAAGTACGACACCGACATCAGGTCTAATAACGTGGTCTTGTCAGACTATGGAGGAAAGACGAAAAGCACCATGGGAGTAATTATGGTGAATGTTAGAGTAGGTTCCGTGACCAGACCGACATTATTCATGGTGATAGACGCAAGGCCAAGTTACAACTTGCTACTCGGTAGAGAGTGGCTACATGGCGTCGGAGTTGTACCCACTTCAGCACACCAAAGACTGGTGATTTGGAGAGAGGATGGGGTGGCCGAAAATATCGAGGCCGACCAAGGATATTTTAAGGCCGATGTGAATAATGTCGACAAGAAGGAGTTTGAAAGAAAGCTGGCCAACATCTCTCCTTGCATCCCAGCTGAGGATGTATATGTCAATCTAAGTGAAGCTTTCGTCTCTCTAACTCTACATGAGACTCACGGTTTCATTTGGGATGTGGAATGCCTAGATGATCCACCATACACAGGTATCCGGCCGACAGGCTGGAGGGATGCTAGTGATGATGTCTGAGTTAGAAGCTTTAAGAAGGATTTCGGCATACGTTGCCGAAAACAAAATAAAGTCGGCCATAAAGGCTGAAGAAAACTTGGCTGTTGAAGCCTATGCGTTGAATAAAATAGGGCATATGGCTGTTAGGCCAAAACCCCCAGACAAACCAGTTTCGCCAAAGGGGACTTCGACACACAGCATCTGGATTGCATTTACGACAGTGAACCTTTAGGGTTCGAAAAAGATCCAAAGGCACCAGAGAGAATCCGACCAAAAGACCCCTTGGAAGAAGTCTACCTTGGCGAGAATGGCGAGAAAAAGCCAACATATATAAGCGCCAACATCGACAACAAACTAAAGTCTGAGGTGATATCGATACTCAAAGAATTTAGAGATTGTTTTGCTTCGGATTATAATGAAATGCCTGGTTTGAGTAGAGATTTGGTCGAGTTAAAGCTGCCTATAAAAGCTGGAAGAAAGCCAGTGAAGCAGACGCCCAGGCGTTTCGCCCCAGAGATTATGGCAAAGATAAAAACAGAAGTAGAAAGACTCTTGAAAAGCAAGTTTATCCAAACTGCAAGGTATGTCGAATGGTTGGCCAATATTGTGCTCGTCATAAAGAAAAATGGGTCTTTAAGAGTGTGCATTGATTTTAGAGATCTAAATGCTGCCACCCCAAAAGATGAATATGCCATGCACGTGGCTGAGATGTTGGTCGATTCGGCCGCTAGTTTTGAATATTTAAGCATGTTAGATGGTTATGCTGGATATAACCAAATTTTTATTGCAGAGGAAGACGTGCCGAAGACGGCGTTTCGATGTCCAGGAGCCTTAGGGACATATGAGTGGGTTGTCATGCCATTCGGCCTAAAAATTGCCGGAGCAACATACTAGAGGGTAATGAAGTCAATGTTCCATGACTTCATTGAAGATTTCATGCAAGTCTATATCGATGACATCGTGATAAAATTAAATGGACAACATACTCATGTCGACCATCTCCGAAAAGCCTTCTTGAGGATGAGGAAATGTGGATTAAAAATGAATCCATTAAAATGCGCTTTTTGTGTGCAGGCAAGCGACTTCCTTTGTTTTGTGGTGCACAAAAAGGGAATTGAAGTAAATCAAAGCAAAACAAAAGCTATTATGGACGTCAAGCCTCCGTCGACCAAAAAAGAGCTGCAATCTTTTTTGGGAAAAATAAATTTTCTTAGAAGATCCATATCAAATCTAAGTGGAAAAACAAAAGCGTTCTCCCCACTACTTCGACTGAAGAACGAAGAATTCAAATGGCAGGATGTACACCAAGAGGCTTTCGACAAAATCAAAGAATATTTGACTAAGCCTCCAGTATTGGCCCCTCATGTTAGGCATAGGCCAATGAGATTGTATATTGCATCCTCAGAATCGACTATAGGAAGTATGTTAGTCCAAGAGGATGAAAATTGTGTCGAAAGACCTGTGTATTACCTTAGTCGAATGCTTAATGATCCTGAAACTAGGTATAGTGACATTGAAAAACTATGTTTATGCCTGTATTTCTCTTGTACGAAATTAAAGCAATATATCAAGCCTGTTGATGTTTACGTATCTTCTCATTTTGATATTATTAAACATATGTTATCTAAACCAATTTTGCATAGTCGAATTGGGAAATGGGCTTTAGCGTAAACAGAATACTCACTGACATACGTACCCTTGAAAGCGATGAAAGGGCAGGTAGTAGCAGACTTTCTGGTCGACCATTCAATGGTCGAAATGGCGCAGAATTACGTAGATTTAGCACCATGGAGGCTATACTTCGACGATTCAAGACATAAGCATGGAGCTGGGATAGGAGGAGTCATAATTTCTCCAGATGGAATTCTAGCAGAGTTCAAATACAAAATCGAAGGGGTATGCACCAATAATGAAGCAGAATACGAGTCACTGATCACCGGACTTGAACTACTGCTAGAATTGGGGGCAAGGAATGTCGAATTATGGGAGATTCAGAGTTAGTGATTAAACAAGTATCAAAAGAGTATAGGTGTGTTAAAGAAAATCTGATCATGTACTTCGTGGTTACCATGAGACTGCTTAAGAGGTTTGAACAAGTTAATCTCCAACACATACCATGGCAAGAAAACCAAACAGCAAATGATTTGGCACAGGAAGCTTCAGGGTATAAAACATCGAAAGACCAGGACGAAGAGATCCAAGTAAGAGCGAAAGTACGGGCGACAGTGTTGTCACCGTCAGATCTGGCGATCATGAAGCTGGGGGCAGTAGACAAAAATCATTTCGAAATTTTGGCTGTCAATGACGAGGGAGAGAGTGATTGGCGTAAACCGCTAGTCGATTACTTACGTAATCCCTTGGGGTCGACAGACCGAAAGATAAAATATAGGGCCCTTAGCTATGTCCTGGTAAATGATGAATTATTCAAAAAGACAGTCGAAGGAGTGTTATTAAAATGCCTGGGAGAAAGTGAGGCGTATGTGGCTGTGTCAAGCACACACAGCGGGGCGTGTGGGGCACATCAAGCAGGTTTGAAGATGAAGTGGCTTTTGATGCGTTCAGGAGTTTATTGGCCTTCAATGTTGAAAGATTGCATTGAATTTGCCAAAGGTTGTCAAGAATGCCAATTGCATGATGGCATACAACACGTGCCTGCAAGTGAGCTACACACAATTGTGAAACCTTGGCCATTTCGAGGATGGGCTTTGGACGTTATAGGAGAAATAAAGCCAGCCTCGTCGAAACAACAAAGGTATGTGTTAGTCGGTATCGACTATTTCACAAAATGGGTCGAAGCCGTAGCATTAACGAATGTGGACCAAGAAGCTGTGATAGACTTTGTCCAGAGTTACATCATTTGCAGATTCGGCATCCCAGAAACTATCACAACCGACCAGGGGTCAGTTTTTACAGGTCGAAAAGTGCAAGAATTTACAAAAGAAATGGGAATCAAGTTACTAACATCTACCCCCTATTACGCACAGGCGAATGGCCAAGTCAAAGCGGCTACTAAGGTGATCATCAGTCTAATAAAGAAACACATAAGGAAGAAGCCAAGGAATTGGCATAAGACGTTAGACCAAGCTTTGTGGGCGTGTCGAACGTCACGAAAAGAAGCCACTAGAACAACCCCATTTTGACTGGTGTATGGGCATGACGCAGTACTGCCAGTAGAAATTCAGGTCCAGGCAGTTAGAATCCAAAGGCAGTATGAAATACCTTCTGAAGATTACTGGAGTATGATGACAGACGAATTAGTCGATTTAGACGAAGAAAGAATGCTAGCGTTAGACTCTTTACAAAGACAGAAAGAGAAAGTCGCCCGAGCCTACAATAAAAGGGTAAAAGGGAAAGCATTTGCTATCGGCGATCTGGTTTGGAGGTTAATCCTGCCTATGGACAGAAATGATAGAGTTTTGGGTAAGTGGTCCCCAAATTGGGAGGGACCGTTTAAAGTTTTGCAAACTTTTTCTAATAACGCCTATGAGGTCGAAGAGTTGGCACCAGACAGGCGGATTTTAAGAGTAAATGGAAAGTACTTGAAAAAATATAGGCCTCTCCTCAAGAAGTCGATTTTAAGAGTAGGAAATCGACACGAGTCAACATGATGTCGAAGATGAGGCGAAACACTCGAAGGTCTGGAAAGTTCTTGTTGATGGGTGTCAAGGGGATCAACCGTTTCCAGATAACATGTCGTTCTTCTGGGGGACACGCAACCCTCCTCATCCCATAGGGGGCTACATATTTGGAGAAGGTGGCATTGAGCCACAATTGTAGGAACCAGAAAGGGCCATGAACCAATACATTTTTCTTCCTGGAATTCTCAGGATCGAAGAGTCTAATCTGGCAGACAACCTCAGATAGAGATTCATAGAGAGAGGCTAGTAGTAGCTGGCCCAAGGCAACGTCACGCTCTTGATGCAATTGGGTTGCCAGGAGAGCAAAGTGTTTGGCTACCTGCATAGACCTTGAGCAGAAAACAAAACGGGATAGCCAAAGGGTCAAGAACGCCACATGTTCCTCGTCGGTCACGGGGCCTGCAGAAGTGGCGTGATGATCAATAAAGTTGTTGTATGTTGGTTTGCGAGAGTCACCAACGTCGAACCTCAAGGAAACTGGTGCTATGGCCTCGCAGTCAAAAACTTCGCAAGTCGGTCTCAATCCAGTGATCGCAACAATGTCTAGGAGTGTCGGCATGATCATGCCACATCTAGTATGGAAAGAGTTGGTCGAACTCTCCCATAATTGAAGGGCGACTAATAACATACCACAAGACTGGGGAGGGCCACAACGGGCAATCTGCAAGAGGGTATAGATGCCTGTCCTTTTCCAGTGGTCGATTTTCTCCGTTTCCAACCGATCCATCCAAGCATAAAACTTAGGATAATTCCTGGGAGGAGCGGTCCTGAAGTTCCTATCGACGTATCGAAGGGAGAAGGGTTGTTTTGTAGATATCGCAGGTTCAGAAATGTGACTGGCGGGAAAAAGGGAAGAGTCATTTTTGGTAACCTCTGGGTGTCGGTTTTCTGGAAGAGGACCTAAAATCGCTAAGGGTTCATTAGCCAGAGAAAAAGGAATCAATACCTGAGAATGCCATATTTTCTCCTTTTCTTCTACCAATGGAGGCTCAGGGACATACTCCCTGCCATCAATGTTGATGGGGCGTGTGAGTTCAGCAGCTGAAGGTTTGTTAGAGGTGGCCATGGAGATAACAAGAGGGTTCTTCGTTGTGGAGTGGAAGAGTTTTTCACAGAAAAAGAAGAAGATAAGTGAATGCTGAATCAAGAATGCCAAAAAAGAGAAGAAGAAAGAAGAATGAGGGTTTTATAGCCCTTAAACCCTGAGCAAAGAAGAGGGAACGGTTACACTTCCATGGCCGACACGTATGCTCACGTTCCCACGCCTACAGACACGTGGAGGAGAAAAGGCAAACGAAAAGGCAAACGCGTTCAGTTTGGAGGCGTGAACTGACGTAGACGTGATTTTGTACGTCTCGAGGAGAAGTAGAAACACTCGCCATGATTGTCTGACGTCACCCACGTGGGATACACAGAGGTCCCACTAAGTAGAAGCGGGAACAGTAAAGGGTAAGTCGACAGTTTCAGAGATGCCATCATCTCATACACATCGACATTCGAAAATGGCATCTTTGGGGGGCCTTTTGTTACCACAAAATATTCCTAAGACAGGTTGAAAGCAAAAGTAATGAAAAAGTCCTGTGAATGTGAGGATCATCCCCTACCAAAAGGTAAAAAGATGGTGAAAGCAAGCAAGAAAGAAAAACAAACCAAAGGATGAGGCCGACATGGAAAGCTGGCTCCGTCGACAGGCCTTTATGTCGGCCAACACGAGGTGTGTGACTTAAAGAATTCGAATCAAATGTGCAGAACACAGCTTCGCCCTAACGTCCGGGTGGGAAAATTTGGAATTTAAAACAACATAGCAGTTCCAAAAGAAATAAGAGCGCCATAATGTGGAGCAGTTAGCAAGACATGGGTGCGGCAGTTATACAGATTGTGGGTCATAACATCTGATAGTTTCTAAGAAGTTAGCTTAGGAGTAGTTTCCTCTAGTTTAGTATAAATAGGAGTATCCCACAAGAGGCTAAAGGTGTTCACTTTGTACTACGAAATCACTTGTAAGAAAACTTCCTATTCCCAGAGCGAGGAAGCAAGAATTTCTCTGAGAGTGCTATGTACGTGAATCACCATATTTATTTCAATGCAACTTCACTATTTTTCAATTGTTCCCGTTGAACATTTTATTTTAACTTCTTTTGCTTTTGAGTTATCATTGTACGTTGTCGTTTACGCTGTCGACACTGACTTTATCACGATCATAGAGTTTACCAAAAGCGATTTCGTATTATACATCTTTTGAATGTTATAGCGCTGTCGGTCACGAGTCACCTACAGGCGATAACACTGTCTAAAACCGTTCGTGTGGAAAAACCCTACGCTTGTTAGACACTTTGTTGGGAGCCGTTCCTCACAAAGTCATTTCGTCGAAGTTTGAACAAGTCTCACTTGCACTAGCACCTGTCCTAGGATCAACTGGTCGATCCTGCAAGTAACCCTTTGTTTTAAGACCAGGGAGGACCAGCGGTTGTTTACCAATTTCCACAGTAAACAGTCAACAAGTGGAGAATCAGAAGAAACTGATAACTCAGCTAGAGACTGAGAGGACAGAACACTTAGAAACCATCTCTAAGTTGAAGATTGAAGTTGTGTTCCTGAATTCCAAACTAGATGAGATGACAAAGTATGTCAGAATATTAAACACTGGATCTGACACCTTAGACAAAATCCTCCAGGCTGGAAAGATGGCAGGAGACATGACTGGCCTTGGGTTCAATGAATCCTCTCCTGACTGTAGTCCCACTGGTAGCAAACCAAAGATGTCATATCAGGTGTCTCAACATCACAAGGAAAGACAACATAAAGGAAAGCCCCAAAGATGGAGATGTCATTACTGTGAGAAATTTTGTCACATAAAACCATTCTGCTTTAGGCTGTATGGTTATCCTAGTCCTACTCATCAACCTAGACGCAAACAACACATCCCTGCTAATAGAAAACAGTGGGTTCCTAGGGCTGGTGCTACTAACTTGATAACTCACACTTCCTTTAGAGTCTCAGCCAAAGAAGATTGGTACTTTGATAGTGGATGCTCCAGACACATGACCGGAAACAAAAACGTGTTGGTTGACCTTCAATCCTATCTCACCAGCTATGTAACTTTTGGTGATGGAGCAAAGGGTGAAATCAAGGGGATTGGAAAGTTCCTAACCTTGATAATGTGTTGCTTGTTAAGGATTGACTGCAAACCTGATCAGCATCAGTAAACTATGTGATCAAGGTCTAAATGTGAACATCACAAAAACTGAATGCTTGATTATTAATGCAAAACATGAGGTGATCATGAGAGGAGTCAGATCTAAGGAACTAGCTATTCATCCATATGTGCTCTAGCTAAAGAAGAAGAAGTGAAACTATGGCATCAAAAACTAGGTCATCTGCATCTTAAAGGAATGAAGAGGATCATATCTGTTGAAGTTGTCAGAGGAATCCCAAAATTAAAGATTGAAGAAAGAAGACTATGTGGTGAGTGTCAGATTGGAAAGCAGACAAAGATGTCATATCAGAAGATCAAACATGACACCACATCTAAAGTTCTGGAACTTCTCCACATGGACTTGATGGGACCTATGCAGGTGGAAAGTCTTGGTGGGAAAAGGTATGCTTATGTTGTGGTTTACGACTTCTTCAGATATACCTGGGTGAATTTTATAAGGGAAAAATCTGATGTGTTTGATGTGTTCAAAGATCTTTGCCAAAGAGTTCAAAGAGAAAGAGAGAGTCATGTTATCAGAATTAGAAGTGATCATGGGAAAGAATTTGAGAAATGTTAATTTGATGAATTTTGTTCATCTGAAGGGATTGGTCATGAGTTCTCTTCTCCCATTACCCCTCAGCAAAATGGTGTGGTGGAAAGGAAAAATAGAACTCTCCAAGAATCTGCTAGAGCTATAATTCATGCTAAGAAGTTGCCTTACCACTTCTGGGCCGAAGCTATGAACACGGCCTGTTATGTTCACAACAGAGTAACCTTGAGAAAAGGGACCTCAACCACTTTATATGAAGTCTGGAAGGGAAGAAGACCTACTGTCAAATACTTCCATGTGTTTGATAGTAAATGATATATCCTGGATGATCATGAACAAAGGAGGAAAGTGGACCCCAAGAGTGATGAAGGAATATTTTTGGGCTACTCAACAAACAGCAGAACCTTTAGAGTGTTTAATTCCAGAATAAAAGTTATGATGGAGTCTATCAATGTTGTTGTTGATGATCAAGAGACTGATGTCACAGACGATGTTGAAACATTTCTGAATGATGCCCTAGCTGATCTCTTGGACAAAAGTAGTGAGAGTGAGTCCACTCAAGCTGAACCTGAAGCTGATAAAGTTAATAAGGAATCCTCTATCAGAATTCAGAAGGATCATCCTAAAGATCACATTATAGGAGACCCAAATAAAGGGGTCACAACTAGATCAAGGGAAGTGATCTCACACGCATGTTTTGTGTCCAAGATTGAGCCTAAGAATGTTAAAGAATCCTTAACTGTTGAATTTTGGGTCAATGCCATGCAGGAAGAGTTAGGCCAATTCAAGAGAAATGAAGTATGGGAATTGGTTCCAAGACCTGAAGGAATAAATGTTATTGGAACAAAGTGGGTTTACAAGAATAAATATGATAAAAAAGGTGTGGTTACTAGAAATAAAACAAGATTGGTAGCAGAAGGATACACTCAAGTTGAAGGAGTTGACTTTGATGAAACATTTGCTCCTGTAGCTCGCCTGGAGTCCATTAGATTTTTGCTAGGAGTCGTATGTATTATGAAGTTTAAACTGTTCCAAATGGATGTGAAAAATGCCTTCTTGTTGGTTATATATGTTGGCATCCATTTTGGTAAAACCTAGAGTGTTCACTAGTTGTCACAAGTTTTGTCTTGACATAAGATAACATGTACCTGCAGGATGTTTAAAATGTGAGTATGCAGGATTTTATTGAGAAGTCAGACCCGATGTCATGACATCTGCATATAAAACATTCAGTCTGAATGTTATGTATTGTGTGATTGTGTTTTTTATGCTAATTTATGTATGATTGAAGAGTTGATTAAACGTGTTATTCAATCAGTAATTACAACCAGATTGACTTATTTTCCAACAAGATATAATCAGCTGTCATGAGAAGATATGAATGGAAAATAGTTTTAGGGTTTTATGATGTCCATGAAGGAGAATAGCGGTCCAAAACGCAGCGGAAATTAAAATTTTCTCCTTTAGAGATCCTTACGAATGGTCATGATCAGTGATAGAATATTTACCTCTTGTGACGATTGAAACCTTTGGTGCAGATCTCTTGTGACGATCAAAACCTTTGATACAGATCCACGGAGCGATCACGAACGTTGAACGATGACAACGTCTCTACTTAGTCCACACGAACGGATTCCTTCAATCTCAGTGCTAGCTGGTACGAATGAAGGCTTTGAGTGAGAGAGAGAGAGAGAGAGAGAAAACGAAATTAATGCAACCGCAAAAAAATGCTTCTGCACAAGGGTTCTATTTATAGAACCACTTGTGTGGGCTTCAAGCTAAAAGGCCCACTTAAGTGTATTTTGGCCCATATCTTATAATATGCCCAAAATCACTTAAGCCCATGGTACCTTACCATATTTCGTATTCTACTCAAGTACATTGTACCTTACGATGTTCTATAATTCACTTAAGGGCACCGTACCTTACGGTATTCCTTAGTTACTTTATCTCTCATCAATCCGTCTTTTGTGTGTGACCCTGTAGGTTTTCGTGACGTTGGCAATTATATTAAATCACGCATTTAACATAATAAACAGTGAGCGGTATCTAGCAACACATCACTGCTACCCAAGACACGAAAATGTCATGTGATCTGACAAAACCTTCTGTGATAATACTTATGTGTATAATTACCATTTTGCCCTTATGTCTATATTGAACACAAGGCATAGACCGTGTCATCCTTGTCCAGTTCAATATTGGGCCCATAGACATTTATCCTGTTATACAGGATGGGAAAATTCCATCTAGGTCACTCATGTCCCTCAGCATGCTTCGTGGAGTACCCATCAACTGTCTTTATGGTTATCCAGTTACGGACAATGTTTGATCAGCAATAAAGCACTCGACTCTACATCTAGGGTCCATAGTGGTTTCAGGTCGAAGAGTGGTATACACCATTATCACCATGAGAATAACTTATGAGACTTTGCATAACTTTCTATATAGTATTCTCATAGCGGGTCAATCCGGTATAAATATTACTCCTAATATTCATACCTATGTTTAAGACTTGATAACTCTTTATCCATGATCCATGAGATGTGATCATCAGTCTACAAACATAATAGTCTTAATGCTTTAATGTTATCCCACTTCACAATAAAGCTCGACTACGGATACTTTAAGAATAGTGTCCTTATGTTTAATGTGATCTCATGATTAAGTCATACTTGATACATTAAACAGACTAGCTATTCTAGGGACTTTATTAAACAAACGTAATAAAGAAAAAGCCTTTTATTATTTATAAATAATTCGATACAAGTACCAAAAGTATTGGCCTCTAGGGCTTACACCAACAGTCCAAGCCCAGCCAAACGATTCTATAAATAGAACATGGAAAACCTGGTTTTATACACAAGAAATAACGAACGAAATATTGATAGAGAATAAGGGTTTTAGCCTTATGTGGTCGTGTGTATTGTAAGTCATTCATTCATCCATAGATGATTAAATTGGACTGATTTTTGAGTTATAATTTGTCCACTCTAAGCTTTGAAGCATGAGTGTGTGTTTACTTGATTGAAGCTTTTAAGAAAGATCAAGTATGTATCTTTGAAGAGTGTCTCCTTTCCATTGTAATTCTTGTTTTTTTATCACTGTTGTGATTGAGGGGGAGTGAGTATAATCTCATATCTAAGAGTTCTTAGGTAGAAGTCACACGGGTAGAGATTAGGTGAAAAGACTGTAACTTGAAGTTGTTTAATGAGAGTCTTTGAACTGATTCTGTTTAGTGGATTTCCTTCCTGGCTTGGTAGCCCCCAGACGTAGGTGAATTTGCACCGAACTGGGTTAACAATTGCTTGTGTCTCGTGCATTACTGTTCTTTATCGTTTATCCTATTTGTATTGTTCAGATATTAGTGTCGTGATATTACCTTCGACATCTCATATCTGATACCAGAATTTCAATTGGTATCAGAGCATGCATCCTACTCTGGTTAAGGGTGAGATCTAGGGACATTACTTTCTGATACTATGGATAGATACGGAGGATCTGTTCATAGACCACATATTCTGGATGGATCCAACTATGACTACTGGAAACCTCAAATGGTATCCTTCCTAAAATATTTGGATAATAAGGCTTGGAAGGATGTTTTAACAGGCTGGGAACATCCAATTATTACTAAGGAAAGAGAAGCTACAACTGATAAGAAGGTTGAGGAACAATGGACCAAGGAGGAGGAGGATCTAGCCCTTGGGAACTCTAAAGCATTGAATGCTATATTCAATGGAGTAGATAAGAACATCTTTAGATTGGTAAACAACTGTGAGGTGGCTAAAGATTCTTGGAACATTCTCAAAACCACTCATAAAGGCACCTCTAGAGTGAAGATGTCTAGACTGCAGCTGCTCACTACCATGTTTGAAAATTTAAGGATGAAAGAAGATGAAAATATTCATGAATTTCGTATGAATATCCTTGAAATTGCTAATCCCTCAGGAGCCCTAGGTGAGAAGATGTTAGATGAAAAACTAGTAAGAAAAATACTCATGTCACTTCCTAAGAGATTTTCCATGAAAGTGACAACCATAGAAGAGTCTCAAGACATTTCCAATATGAGAGTTGATTAGGTAATTAGATCCCTCCAAACATTTGAGATGGGAATGTGTGATGGATCTGAAAAGAAAGTCAAAAGCATAGCCTTCATGTCAATCACTGAAGAGAAAGAGGATGAAAGTGGTCAAGATATTGATGAAGATCTGGAAAATGATGTAGAATTACTAGGAAGACAGTTCAACAAATTTCTGAAAAAGATGGATGTAAGGTCTAAGTCTAATGTCAATAACATCTCATCTGACATCAGTAAGTCCAATAATGCTGGAAGAAGAACAAGATCTGATGAAAAGTCCAAATAAGGAAAAGGAGTTCACTACCATGAATGTGATGGGTATGGACACATTAGAGATGAATGTGGAACCTACCTCAAGAAATAGAAGAAGAGTCTTGCTGCTACTTGGTCTGATGAAATTGAAACAGAAGAGTCTGCAAATCTTGTGACTGCCTTGACTGGAAGATGGGGTTCTGATGAAGACTTAAGTGATGATGAAGTAACCTTTAATGAGTTAGCCACTACCTACAGAAAGTTGTGTCACAGAAGTGAAGAAGTGTGTCAACAAGTTTAAAGTCAGAAGAAAGTGATAACACAACTAGAGAATGAAAAGGTAGAACACTTGGAAACCATCTCTAAGTTAAAGAATGAAGCAGTATTCTTGAATTCCAAACTGGATGAGATGACAAAGTATATCAGAATGCTAAATAATGGATCTGACACCTTAGACAAAATTCTCCAGACTGGACAAATGGCAGGAGACAAGTCTGGCATTGGGTTCAATGAATCCAAACCTGAGTGCAGTCACACAGGTAGCAAACCAAAATCCAAACCTGAGTGCAGTCACACTGGTAGCAAACCAAAGATGTCACAACATCATAAAGGAAGACAACAGAAAGGGAAACATCAAAGATGAAGATGTCATTACTGTGGAAATTTTGGCCACATAAAACCATTCGACTATTAGTTGTATGGCTATCCTAGTCTTTCTCATTATCAACCTAGACCCAAACATCACATACCTGTCAACAAAAAAGAATGGGTTCCTAGAACTGGTGTTACAAACCTGATAGCTCACACTTCCTTTAGAGTTTCAACCAAAGAAGACTGGTATTTTGACAGTGGGTGCTCCAGACATATGACTGGAAACAAAAACCTACTAACTGGCCTTCATCCTCATGCCACCAGCTACGTAACCTTTGGTGATGGAGAAAAGGGTGAAATCAAGGGGATTGGTAAGCTTAACTGCCCTGGAGTCCCTAACCTTGACAATGTCCTACTTGTTAAGGGACTGACTGCAAACCTAATAAGCATCAGTCAACTATGTGACCAAGGTCTAACTGTAAACTTCACAAAAACTGAATGTCTGATTACTAATAAAGAAAATGAAGTGATCATGAAAGGAGTCAGGTCTAAGGACAACTGCTATATATGGAGTTCTCAAGAAACTTGTTATTCATCAATGTGTACTCTAGCCAAAGAAGAAGAAGTGAAGATATGGCATCAAAGATTGGGCCATCTGCATCTTAAAGGAATGAAGAGGATTATATCTGTTGAAGTTGTTACAGCAATTCCCAACTTGAATATTGATGCAGGAAGAGTTTGTGGGGAGTGTTAGATTGGAAAACAGACAAAGATGTCACATCAGAAGCTCAGACATGACACCACTTCCAGAGTGATGGAACTTCTCCATATGGACTTGATGGGACCCATGCAGGTGGAAAGTCTTGGTGGGAAGAAGTATGCTTATGTAGTGGTAGATGACTTCTCCAAATACACCTGGGTCAATTTTATAAGAGAAAAATCTGATGTTTTTGAAGTCTTCAAAGATCTTTGTCTTAAGACTTCAAAGAGAAAAAGAAAGTCAGGTTATCAAAATCAGAAGTGATCATGGGAAGGAATTTGAGAACAGCAAATTTGTTGGATTCTGTGCATCAGAAGGAATTAGTCATGAGTTCTCATCTCCCATTACTCCTCAGCAAAATGGTGTGGTAGAAAGAAAAAATAGAACTCTCCAAGAATCAGCCAGATCTATGATTCATACTAAGAAATTGCCCTACCACTTTTGGGCTGAACCTATGAACACAACCTGCTATGTTCACAACAGAGTAAAAGATGGAATCTATCAATGTTGTGGTTGATGATCAGCAGACTGATGTCACAGACGATGTTGAGACATCCCTAACTAATCGCCCAGCTGATTTCCCAGACAAAAGTAATGAGAGTGAACTCACTCAAGCTGAACCTGAATACAGAAGGGACCCTCTATCAGAATTCAGAAGGATCATCCTAAAGATCTCATTATAGGAGACCCAAATAAAGGGGTCACCACTAGATCAAGGGAAGTGATCTCACATGGTTGTTTTATGTCTAAGATTGAGCCTAGGAGTGTCAAGGAAGCCTTGACTGATGAGTTCTGGATCAATGCCATGCAAGAAGAGTTAGGCCAATTCAAGAGAAATGAAGTATGGGAACTGGTTCCAAGACCTGAGGAATAAATGTCATAGGAACAAAGTGGGTGTATAAGAATAAATCTGATGAACAAGGGGTGGTTACTAAAAATAACGCAATATTAGTAGCACAAGGATACACTCAAGTTGAAGGAGTTGACTTTGATGAAACATTTTCCCCTGTAGCTCGCCTTAAGTCCATTAGACTATTGGTTGGAGTGGCATGTATTCTGATGTTTAAATTGTTCCAAATGGATGTAAAAAGTGCCTTCTTGAATGGCTACTTAAATGAGGAAGTATATGTTGAATAACCTAAAGGATTCACAGTTCCAAATCTTCCAAAGCATGTGTACAAGTTGAGGAAAGCCCTCTATGGTTTGAAACAAGCTCCTAGGGCTTGGTATGATAGACTCACGGTGTTCCTCACTAATAATGGATACAGGAAGGGAGGTTTTGACAAGACCCTATTTGTCAAGAATGAAGGAGGAAAACTCATGTTGGCTCAAATATATGTGAATGATATTGTGTTTGGTGGGATGTTAGATCAAATGGTTGAACATTTGGTTAAACAAATGCAGTCTGAATTTGAAATGAGCCTTGTTGGAGAGCTGACCTATTTTCTTGGGCTACAAGTCAAGCAGATGGAAGATTCTATCTTTCTATCTCAAAGAAAATATGCCAAAAACATTGTTAAGAAGTTTGGCATGGAGAATGCAAGTGATAAAAGGATATCTGCTCCTACACATCTGAAAGTCTCCAAAGATGAAAATGGTGTTAGTGTAGATCAAAGTCTCTACAGAAGCATGATAGGAAGTCTGCTATATCTCACAACAAGCAGACCTGACATTGCTTTTGTTGTAGGTGTTTGTGCTAGATATCAAGCTGAACCAAAAGTCAGTCACATAAACCAAGTGAAAAGGATAATGTAATATGTCAATGGCACCAGTGACTATGGGATGTTGTATACTCATGGATCTGGATTTATGCTGACTGGATAGTGTGATGCTGACTGGGCTGGAAGTGCTGATGATAGGAAAAGCACATCAGGAGGATGTTTCTTCTTGGGGAGCAACTTAATATCGTGGTTTAGTAAGAAACAAAATTGTGTGTCCTTGTCCACTGCTGAAGCTGAATACATAGCAGCTAGAAGTAGTTGTTCTCAACTGGTTTGGATGAAACAGATGCTGACTGAATACAATGTCACGCAAGATGTCATGACATTATACTGTGACAACCTAAGTGCTATAAATATTTTTAAGAATCCTATTCAGCACAGCAGGACAAAACACATTGATATTCGTCATCATTTTATTAGAGAACTAATGGAAGAGAAAATCATAGCCCCGGAGCATGTTACTACTGAAATGCAATTAGATGATATATTTACAAAGGCTTTGGATGCTAATAAATTTGAATGTCTAAGAGGGAAATTAAGGATTTGTATCTATGAGAATTTATAGCAATTAATTTGGAGTGGAAAAGGTAATAAAAATATTGTATGCCCACTTAAAAGAAAGTGCCCTACTTATGGTAAATCATTACCTAGTATTGAAACTTCCATCTATAGCATTTTCACACGCAACCTCAGCTCAAACATTTCCACCTTCCTCAAACTTCATTGACCTTCTTTGCTAGGGTAACAAAAATCCTTTCACAAGCTTAACAAGATGTCTCAACATCCTTCACCTTCTAGTTCTAAAAACACCAAACCTGCGCAAAAAGCTAGAACACCCTCTACGGATTTTCTTAATGAAGACATTTTGGAAGTGATTCCCCTATCAGTCATCCCAGGAGACGCTCCTGGTCCATCCACCACTGCAGGACATACTCAAGGTAACATTTATGATAACCCTACCTCTAAGGATGACATGCATCATACTGATCGTGTCATTAGAAATCTTGTCACGACGATCCTTAATGAAGGACACTCAGTAAAGGGAGTTTCTACTCCTCTATCGAGAAGGGACCCCTCTCCTGAGTTGGACCTCAAAATGAGAAAGATGATGAGTCATCTAGGTCTGAAAAAGATATAGCTGCTGAAGAATTATGCTCTTTAGGGCAAACCTTACCTAGTAAGAAATTTGTAGATGCTTTTCAGTCTAAGAAGTATGACTCTGCTAAGAAGGTGATTGACTTGGAAGATGAGAGCTCAGATGATAAAGATGATAGCTTGCTTCATCACTTGAAGCCAATTGTTGCTAAGAGGATGAAGACCAGGAAGGGTAGGTTTGTGGTTGAGATGATGATAGCCAAAATTGCTAAGAAGGGTACTGTTGTAGGCCCCTCAAAGTCTTGGAGTAAAGTGGAGGTAAAGAAGAGAAAGGTAACAGAAAGTTCTGATTTAGAGGAAGATATTGAAGACGATGTCCCTGACATCTTTCCTGTCAAAAGGTCAACTGTTAGAAAATCCCCTGCAAAGGTTCCTGCTGTACACTTAGATAACATTTCCTTCCATCTTGAAGATGGTGCAGCAAAGTGGAAATTTGTAATCCAAAGGAGAGTGGCTGTGGAAAGAGAACTGAGAAAGGATGCTGTGGAGGTGAAGGAGGTCATGGACCTGATTAAGTCTGCTGGATTATTGAAAACCATTAGTGGGTTATCTCAGTGTTTTGAAGGTCTTGTTAAAGAATTTGTGGTGAACATCCCTGAGGACATTGCTGACAAGAACAACAAAGAGTTTTGTAAGGTGTTTGTTAGAGGAAAGTGTGTGAAGTTTTCTCCAACCGTGATTAATAAGTTCCTAGGAAGAGGAACAGAAGGTGCTGGTGAACTAGAGGCCACAGACAATAAGGTCTGTAGGGAAATAACTGCTGGACAGGTCAAGGAGTGGCCAAACAAGAAGCATCTCTCTGTTGGAAAACTAACTGTGAAAATGCTATCTTGCACAAGATAGGGTCAGCAAACTGGGTACCAGAAAATCACATCTCTACAATATCAAATGCTCTTGGAAGGCTCATATTTTCTATTGGAACCAAGCTTAATTTTGATTATGGTAGATTCATGTTTGAACAAATTTTCAAACATGCTTCTACAAATGCAGTGAAGCTGCCCATAGCTTTTCCCTCAATAATTTGTGGGTTAATCCTAAGCCAGCAACCTGGAATTCTGAGCACAAGTGATATCCCTAGTAGAAGAAAACCTCCCCTGTCAGTTCATTACAAATTATTTGAAGGCAGTCATGTCAATAACATTCTCATGACATCTGCTGTGAAGAAGCCAGCCTCTCAAGGTGGTCTGATTGTTGAACTGAAAGAGACCTGTAAGGAATTGGAGACTGGGATAAGGGTGGCTAAAGTTAGGAAAGAAGCTTTGGAGGTTCTGATTAATAGCTTGGAGCAAGGAGATATAGATAATGTTGGTCAAGCCAAGGAAACAGAAGCCGACACCTCTAGTGAGAGGTCTGAATCTCAAGATAAATCAAGTGGCAGTTCTGGGTCTGAAGCTGATGAAGATGCTAGCTCCCCTAACTATGTGTTGGTGAAGTTTGTTCCCTTGTTATGATGATGTGCTTTTCTGGATGCCTTGATGTTTGATGTTTTTTTTGGGAGTCTTATTTTGATGCCTTGATGTAATTTCTTGGGTTCTTTGTGATTTCTCTGGATTCTTTTTATCTCAGCTTATATAGCTGTGTAGATTTGTGGTTCTGTAACACCTAACAATATGTTTTAACATTCTATGTGACTTTCTCTTGAACTAATAGACATTTATTTTGTCTCATTGGTCTCTTTGGTCTATTTTGACTAAAAAGGGGAAGAAGTAGTAGCTAAAGGAGAGCTGCAATTAATATGTTCTATGAAGTAGCTAGGCTATAAACAGATGGCAGATGATGTTGAAAAGGATGTTTTGAGTAGTACAGGTGATGTTGAAGGAGATGTAAGATGGGGTGATGTATGTTACAGGTGTTGTTGAAGGAGATGTCTGTGTTGAACAGACTTAGTGGGAGAAGAAGCACATATATGTGTTTAATATGTGTTTACTAGTTGCTATTATAGCTAGTAAATGTGCGGTTTATTACTTCTGTTGCTAAACTGCTGATATGTTTTTTTGTACTCTTGTGAACAAATAGACCGATGTATGTTTTAGCCAAAATTGGCCAAAGGGGGAGTTTGTTGCTTCTATGTGTTGGTAGCAATTTTGGTAAAACCTAGAGTGTTCACAAGTTGTCACAAGTGTTGTCTTGACATAAGATAACATGTACTTGCAGGATGTTTAAAATGTGAATATGCAGGATTTTACTGAGATGTTAGACCCGATGTCATGACAACATGTATACAGAACATTCAGTCTGAATGTTATGTGTTGTGTGATTGCATTTTTTATGCTAATCTATGTATGATTGAAGAGTTGATTAAACACGCTATTCAATCAGTAATTACAACCAGATTGACTTATTTTCCAACAAGATATAATCAGCTGTCATGAGAAGATATGAATGGAAAATAGTTTTAGGGTTTTATGATGTCCAAGCCCAGCCAAACGATTCTATAAATAGGACATGGAAAACCTAGTTTTATACACAAGAACAACGAACGAAATATTTAGACAGAATAAGGGTTTTAGTCTTGTGTGGTCGTGTGTATTGTAAGCCATTCATTCATCCATAGATGATTGAATTGGACTGAGTTTTGAGTTATAATTTGTCCACTCTAAGCTTTGAAGCATGAGTGTGTGTTTACTTGATTGAAGCTTTTAAGCAAGATCAAGTATGTGTCTTTGAAGAGTGTCTTCTTTCCATTGTAATTCTTGTTTTTTATCACTGCTATAATTGAGGGGGAGTGAGTAGAATCTCATATCTAAGAGTTCTTAGGTAGAAGTCACACGGGTAGAGATTAGGTGAAAAGACTGTAACTTGAAGTTGTTTACTGAGAATCTTTGAACTGATCCTGTTTAGTGGATTTCCTTCCTGGCTTGGTAGCCCCCAGACGTAGGTGAGTTTGCACCGAACTGGGTTAACAATTGCTTGTGTCTCGTGCATTACTGTTCTTTATCTTTTATCCTGTTTGTATTGTTCAGATATTAGTGTCGTGACATTAACTTCGACATCTCATATCTGATACCAGAATTTCACTTCTTAAATGGCTACTTGAATGAGGAAGTATATATTGAACAACCAAAGGGATTCATAGTCCCAAATCTTCCAAAGCATGTGTATAAGTTGAGGAAAGCTCTTTATGGGTTGAAACAAGCTCCTAGAGCTTGGTATGAGAGACTCATAGTGTTTCTCATTGATAATGGATACAGGAAGGGAGACATTGATAAGAATTTATTTGTCAAAGATGAAGGAGGAAAGCTCATGGTTCCTCAGATATATGTGGATGATATTGTGTTTGGTGGGATGTCAAGTAAAATGGTTCAACATTTTGTTGAGCAAATGCAGTCTGAATTTGGAATGAGCCTTGTTGGGGAACTAACCTATTTTCTTGGCCTGCAAGTCAAGCAGATGGAAGATTCTATCTCAAAGGAAATATGCCAAGAATATTATTAAGAAGTTTGGCATGGAGAATGCAAGCCACAAGAGGACACCTGCTCCTACTCATTTGAAAGTGTTTAAAGATGAAAATGGTGTTTGTGCTAGATATCAAGTTGAACCAAAGGTGAGCCATATAAACCAAGTGAAAAGGATCTTGAAATATGTTAATGGCACTTGTGACTATGGGATGCTATACACTCATGGATCTGAATCTGTGATGTCTGAATATTGTGATGCTAATTGGGCTGGAAGTGCTGATGATAGGAAAAGCACATCCAGAGGATGCTTCTTCTTGGGGAACAATTTAATATCATGGTTTAGTAAGAAGCAAAATTGTGTTTCTATGAAACAAATGCTGACTGAATACAATGTCATGCAAGAGGTCATGATATTGTACTATGACAACCTGAGTGCTATAAACATCTCAAATAATCCTATTTAGTACAGCAGGACAAAGCATATTGATATCCGTCACCATGTTATTAGAGAACTCGTGGAGGATAAGATTGTAGCGTTAGAGCATGTTGCTACTGAGATGCAATTAGCTGATATTTTTACAAAGGCCTTGGATGCAAATCAGTTTGAAGTCCTGAGAGGAAAATGAGGGATTTGCATTTATGAAGACTTGTAGCAATTAATATGGAGTGAAAAAATTAAGCAAATTAGTGTCTATGTGGCTAAAATAAAGCGCCCCCATTATGGTAAATCATCACCTAGTTTTGGAAATACCATCTATTACATCTTCACACGCTACCCCCGTAACCTCACTACCTACTCCAACTCTTCCATCTTCTTGCTCCTTCTTCACGCACCTCTGCTAGGGAAACTGCACTTTCTCCAGAAAAACACCAAAATGTCACAACATCAATATACTTCTGCTTCAAAAATTACTAAGCCTACTCAAAAGGTTAGCGTTTCTCCCATGGACATTCTCGATGATGAGATTATGGATGTGGTTCCTCTCTCAGTTATTCCCTACAAGGCCCTTGATTTGAACCATCCCATTGATGCCTCAGCTTCTGCATGCTCTGATCAAGGTAACTCCTCTTGTATTCCTTCTGGTTCAACTCCTACCACAAATTCTAAGGAAGATATACACCACACTGATCGTGTTATAAGAAACCTAGTCATTAGAATCCTTAATGAAGGACATTATGTGAAGGGAGTTTCTAATCCCCTGTCTCAAATTACCTCTCTCCTAAGGTTGAACAACATAGTGAGAAGTATGACGATTCCTCTAGTTCTGAAAAGGACATGGCTGCTGAAAGGTTGTGCTCTCTAGGGAAAATTGTGTCTGATAAAGGAAAATTTGTGGCATCTAAAACTGCCAATGCTTCCCACTCTAAGAAGCATGATGATGCAAACAATGTGATTGACCTAGAGGATGATAGGTCTGATTATCAAGAGGATAGCTTACTTTTTCATCTGTGCAATGACATGGCCAAGAGAAGATGAAAGCAAGCATGGTAATGGTTCCCAAAGCTCTCATCCATCAAATATGCCTCCCTAGTATCTCAATTCATCATTTTGATCAAAGCAAGTCAAAGGGTTTGAGGTCTTGTTCTTCAAGAAACCCTAATTCATCTGTGTACAACAATGCCTTGCTCATGAAGTAACCTCAGCCCATGATCAAATACAATCAAGGGAAGTTATTTAATTTACCATTTCATGCATATTTGAACTTATTTGAGTGTCCTCAATCATCAATTCATCAAAATATGGGTTGTGGACTTGAGAAGTTGATCAGTTAATTCATGTGACTATTTTGAAATGCACTGAGACCTAACATTTTATGTATTGGTCAAATTGAGATGGTATAAAAAGAAACAATATTCTTAAGGACAATATGAACAACTTTCATGTTCATAAAAAAATGATTTGAACCTTGGAAGGCCATCTATCATTCCAATACATTATAGGTCATTTTGACTGAAACCCTAATTTTGGATCAACTTCCCAAGGACATAATGCATTCATTGTTTATGATTTTGAGGTGGGATCAAATGAATTGGAAAGCTTAAGATGTCTACTTCAAATGTTATGTTGAGAAAAATTTCAAAATCTCAAAGGAAATGCATGTGATAATGCAAAACATTATAGGTCCTTTTGGGCCAAATGCATTAAAAGGCAAAAAAGTCCAACTTCAAGTGCCCATAACTCTTTCATAAAAAATCCAAATGATGCAAAATATAAGTCCATTTTGATTTTCTTGAAAAGATCTACAACTTTGATGTTGGAGGTTTTTTCATTTGAGGCTTGTATCATCAAAACAGAAGGGCATGAACATTGGCCAAATTTAGAAACTTTGCCTTTACATGTTTTGCACCTTGCACTTTAAACTCCAATTTCACTAATTTCCACAATTAAAATGGATTTTTGCTCAACATAACAATTGTTCCTTACATCAAGACCTTTCCAACCATTACTCACATAATCATATTTGGATTTGGCAAATGGCATTTTCGAAGAAGGGAATATTTTGGTGCATATATGGAAACTTGATTCAAACTTCATGCATATTCCAATTACATCATATCTGCACGTCCAAAACCAATATGCTGATGTTAAGCTTGCCAAATCAATTAGATTTGGGCCCTCCATGCGCCTGTACAGGCCCATGCATGGAGGCCCTCTTCATCCATGCACATGAAATTTTCATGCATTACCTTTGCCAATTGCTATATATAGAGCTGTTCAGCCTCACTCTTCCTCAACCTAATGGCGCCAGAAATGCTGCACAACTGAAACCATAACTAATACCAAAGAAGCTATCTCACTTTCTTTCAAAAAAATTCAGATCCAAAATTCAACTACATCTGGTTGAATCCTTGGATCTAAAGCTTCTAAGCCTTCATCCTTCAATTCATTGATCTTTTGTTTTGGCAAAGAAAGCAAGGAATCGAGCTCAAGTTTCCAGAAATCAAGCTTACTCTTCAACTGGTATTTTATTCGAATCTCATCATCCATTGACCTATTTGCTTGGATCTTGTGTTGGCTGAAGTCCCCTCAAAAGAGGCATCATGATTATGCATTTAATTTTTGAAATCCATTGAGTTCACAATGAACACCACAAAACTCCCATCTCTGATTTCTCTCAATATAGAGATCTAGAGTGGAATTGAGTGGCACAGGGATGATGTACATCATCCCAGTTTTCTAAAGAGGTATGGATCGTGCATTTTGGTTGCCTTTTGGATCTCTGCAATTTTGGCCGGAAAACCCAAGCTCACCGGAGAAGAAGGTGGCTCCGGTGGCCGTCCCATTGCTAGATGCATTGTGGACCCTTGGATTCATTTTCCAGATTTGATCTTAGCCTTTGATTGTTATGACTTATTTTAATGTTGTGTGTTACGCATTGACCTGGACTCATGGTGAGCGCGCGCCTCTGTACCATTTGATATGCCACATCAATTAATGAAACACATCCAACGATCCCTGATTTTTCATATTATTTCAATTTCTGATTCTATTTTGTTTATTCCCTTTTATTTCAAAAATCAATATCTCTCTCATTTTTAATCCAAAAATTTTGGGACCAATTGCATTAGTCTCTAAATAATTTCTAGTTTCTATTTCAGATTTTTAATATTTTTTATTTTGTCATTTGATATTTTTTGTGAATTTTCTCTTTTCTGGTTATTTTTAATTCATTTTAATTAGTTTTTGATATTCAAAAAATACAAAAATATTTTCCTAACCTATTTGAATGATGATGAATCTATGAAAAATATTCTCATCAATTTTATAATTGATTTGAGATTTATTTGAGATTTTAGTTCAATTAGGTTATTTTTATTCATTTTTAATTGATTAAAAATAGTTTCTGCCTTTTAAAAATGCTGAAATTTTTTGTCAAACTTTGTTTGACCTTGTTGAACTTAGGATAAATTACTTGGACCTTTCAAGGTTGATTTGAAGTGATTTTGAAGTTTGACCTTTCCATTATTTTAATTCAAGTTTATTTTAATATTAAAAAAATGCCAAAAATATTTTGTTAATTTCTTGACTTCCAATCTTCATCTCACTTCTGTTTTTGATTGTTTGACTTTGACTTTCAATGTTATTGGTCAACATATGATGATTGGTACATTTTATTTCATCTAATGCATTTGTATTTTTGCCATTCTTATTTCCATTATCCATCTCCTTTTTCTTCCCCTTCTTATTTTCTTTTTGATCAATGAGTTGAAGGTTGATAAGTTAGCATTGATTAGGGAGACTTAATCTTCCTTGATCCAAACCTAATTCATCTTGATCAATTGATCAAGTGAATGGCTTTGCATTAAGGATAGGTTGTTTCTTAAATCATGCAAAAGGCTTAAACTAATACAAGATCAATTCTCTTTTTCTTTTTGGCATGGCAAGTTGTTGGAACTTGGTTCACTAATCAAGACTTCTAACTTGTGTTTGACCGGCCTCAGATAGTTGTGACTTCTATATAAGTCCAATTACGATTGCTTAACGTAGCGCTAAATTTTCCTTATGGCACACTAACTACTAACACTAACCACTAACAATTAACATTTACTTTTGCTCTTTACTTTTATGCAATTTACTATTCTTGCACATACTATCCATTTTCTTTTTCTCTTTGCTCACTTGAGCACATGTTTATGTTAATGCCATTTGCCTTTTGCTCACTTGAGCACATAATTGTATATATATTATTATGCTTGTGTTTTGTTTTGATTGTTGTGAACCAAATGCAAAGAAATGGACTTAGTTTCTAGGACTTTCCCTATGCAAAGAATGGAGAATTGGACTTAGATTCTAGGACCTTCCTTATGCAAAAATTAGAGTAAAAGGATCTTAATGATGAAGATGGATTAGAAGGACCAAATCTCTAAACCCACTCTTGTCCATTCTTGATTTACTTCATGGAACTTTTGATGTGTGTGTTCTTGTGCTAGGGGGTTCCCACTTGAGCTAAATTGAAGGACCATTTCCATGATCATCCAAAGTGGAAGATACAAGACACATTGAGGATCTCTTAAGAGACTTGTTTGATTGCTTATGCTTTGTGATTGCTTATTCCAAAGGGTAGGAGCTACTTGGATCATCAATATGATCTCAAGAGAGGAACTCCATTGTGGTTTTGTTTCTTCTCCCCTTTCCTTTTTGTTTTACTTAGGACTTATCCTTTCTTCTTCTTCTCTCCACTCTAACCCAAGCCAAAACTCTTTGTGCAAACATTTAACCTTTGTTTTCAAGCATTAGAAACCTCAACCTTATGCTTTTGATTTTCAAGCTTTCTTTTCATAACACTTATTTTGAATTGAATCTTTAAGACAACTTTGACCATTTTTGTATGTACTTCTAATTGGTAAATATAACCCATTCAAATGTCTTTTGTGGTTCCAATGGCCACCTCCTTAATCAATTTTTTCATAACCTTTAGCTATTAGGTTTGAGTTATCCTTGTGGTAGATGTAATACTCACCTATATCCTTAGTGATGGACAATGAGTCTTCCATGCTTATTATAGGGTTAACCCCTCACTAGCATGTTGAAGCTATCCTCACATGGTGGATTTGTGGTTTGGTTGAGTTTTCTCCCTTTGATAACAAAAGACCTTAAGGCTTTTGGACCAATCAATTCACCAATTTGTTTTGAGATTTTTACCCCGAACTACGAGGTTTTGATCCTATTCTTTTATAAGATGGTACGTAGGCAATGGGTTTATCCATCCAAACACAAAATGTAAATAACTTGTACATTCTCTTCTCATCTCTTCAATCATGTTTGCACAAACAAAAATTTTCACAAGACAACAACCTTTACAACAAGTATGAAAAGGGCTCCCTAGGAGTACCTAGGATATTTTGGGTGCCTAACACCTTCCCATTACATAACCAACCCCCTTACCTAGATCTCAGTTTCTTTTACTAGTTTTTGTTAAAACTATTAGGTTTTTGTTCGCTTTCTAACCATTCCTTTGGATAAATAGAAGTGCGGTGGCGACTCGACTTGTATGATTTACCTTGGATTTAGTTAATATCTCTAATGGTAACGAATACCCCGCTACAGTATCTCATCTGAACATGAGAATCAGAGTTGTCGTAGTTCGACTAACTAGGGGTTAAGGATTGCTATCTGAACATGGACTTACAAAAGAGGACACCAGCTGTGTCAAAGGAAAGTGGGAAGTGTGTTCACATCCTAGCAGTAGGTGTCGCAGCTCGCTGAATCGAGTCTTAGGCAGTTACCTCTTTGCAATAGAACGGACTGACATGCCACAAGATCGGAGACTCACGGAAGGTCTAAAAAGTGGGGAAGCTCTGCCCTAGATTTGTCAGGCAATGTGGTCCTATGTGTTAGGATTTACAAAGGGGAACATCTACCTAATGTTAGCATGCAAAGAATAAGGGACTTCTACCTATGTTATCATACAAAGGGTTCTACCTAATGGGTGTTACCTAAACGGAACAAGATTCGACGGATGGGGCAAGGAGAGAAGCCAAGGATAAGGGTAGATGGCGATGCATGAAGCAATCGACTTACAGGTAGATGGCGATGCATGAAGAAATAAACTTACAAAAGAATGGATGAATACGTGTTGGTTCTGTTAAGTTTTGAAAATGATTACTCGACGTCGGATCGAGCTTTTGATCTTATTTTGAAATGGTTATCGGATGTTCGTTTTAATTCTTGTATTAACATATGAATAAAGAATGAAAGAATAAATATTATACACTTCATGGGAGAGGGGTACATTTGTTATGAATGGGGATCGTTCATGGCAATCAAGCAATAAGAATATATGCCTCATACATCATACAAGTAGGCAACAGTTATCAATCAAATCAGATAAGTACACAAGTGTGTAATCAAACCAAAGAATCAAATAATGGAGCATTAAACAATGCATGAGAGTATGAACATGTTAAACAATTAAGCAATGGTAAGCATGAATGAAAGGAACAAGTATAAGGGATAACAGATGAACCAGACAGATGAAAAGGAATGCATAAAAGGGTCCACTGAATAATTTAATCAGGAAATAAGGTGAGGATCAAATAAAACCAATATGAAAGGCCTCTAATACATGGCATATGAGATGAACAAGGGAGGATCAAAAGATCTCTTCAATTTCCATAAGCAATCCCTAAGTCAAACATCGATCATAAAGAAGTCAACTGAAAATTCAAGTCAACTTAAAAAATATGAAATAAATAGCAAATTAATCAAGAAAATTATGAAAAATTAAAATAAATTAGGTGGGGTCAGGACATCATCATCCCCCAAAAAGATTTTAAAAATAATGAAAATTGGTTATTGAATTAATTGAAACAAAACAAAGGTCAAACCAAAAGTCAACCAACAAGACTAGGTTAGAAATAACTCAAGAATAAATAGTAAATTAATCAAGAAAATTATGAAAAATTAAACTAAATAAGGTGGGGTCAGGACATCATCATCCCCCAAAAATATTTTTAAAATAATGAAAATTTGGACATAAATTAATTAAAATAAAATAGAAGTCAAATTAAAAGTCAACCAACCAAACTAGGTCAAAAATAAATCCAAAATAAATTGAAAGCATGTGACGCGCAGGCCCAGTCCACAACCAAAGTCAGCATGTGACACTTGAAATAACATTTAAATAAAATAAATCATGTCAACATAACATCAATTGGGCAAGGTCCACTTAAACACTAAAAGACAAAAAAATAATGGGTGGCCAGGATTAAGACAAAAGCACACGATCCAATGGCCTGGGAAGCGACACATCATCGTCTCCTTCACTAAACAAACCCTAACACCATGCATGCTCATGCAGCCATGAAAATTAGTGGATTTTTCTAATCTTCCACTCAAGAATGAAAGCGCTATAGTGCACCAAATGCCACGAAATAAAAACTAAAATTCAAGTATGAAATGTGTAGATCATCATAGTGACTTGTTTTAGTAAAAATAATGGCTTAATCATGGAGAAAATTTGACCACAAGAGGTTAACATGGACACGGCATAATGGAAAATCAGAACACAAATCCATAATATCAAGAACACAAGCATAAAACAGTAGTGATAATAATGATGAGCATGGTAAGCAAGCATAAGAATGAAGAAAACAATGGTCATGGAAGAGATGATTACCTAGTGGAATGGTGCTTCCTTTGTGCCTCACTTCAAGGGCTTGATGAGAAGAAGAGATCTGACTTGTGATGCTTGCCACGAAATTCCAATGCTCCCCTTTTAGGTTTAGGGTTTGTAGCTTTTAAATAGTGGTGGATCACATGCTTCATGGGCTTTTAAATAATTGATTTATCCATGAGAATAAAAGTGTGAAGTGAGGTGTATTAGGGCATCTGAAATATTGTTATTTTGGGCCAAATTTAAGTGAGTAAAGTATCCAATGCATGGCCAAATGAGGAAAAAACGTGGGCTGGATTTTATGCATGGCTTGGCAAGCAAGAAATCCACTCCAAGGTGGTAACTTTATGGCCATGTAACTTGATGCCCAAGTCACCAATTGGAGAAATAATGCAAACAGTAGCAATATATCATGGAGCTTAGCATCTTTCATGTTGATCACAAGTTGAAATGATGAATGGAAGAATGTGAAAAATGGGCCTCAAGTTCAGGTCTCACCATGCAAAACTGATGCTGCCTAGAAAATCATGTCATGGTGCTCACTTTAGGTGAATGAATATCTCAAACCATGAATCCAAATGAGATGATTCCAAAAGGATGTGAAAGAGGACATGGCAAGGTACAATTGTTATGAAGAAAACATTTTCAAATGATGCCTTGAAGTGCAAGTAAACTGGCCAAGAAGTCTTGACAAACTTTGAAGATTTTGGACTTAGAAATTTTTCTAAGTGTCCTAGAAAAATGTCTCACTTTGACTAAGCATAACTTTCTCAATCTTGATCCAAATGGAGCAAACTTTATATTTCTATAAAGCTTGGAACAAGAGAACAACTTTAATGTCTGAGAAATTTTCAAATAGAGCTCTTATCTTGATGGAAAATGGGCTTAAAGTGAGTGCAACAATCATGAAAACTTGCCATAAATGGAAAGTCAACCATTTCCAAATTAAGTAACTTTTCCAATTCCTGATTAAATGATGAATCCATGATCCAACCTAGATCAAATTTCACATGTAGGCTCCCCTAGGCATGGATTTTGAGATTCCACTCTCAAAATGTCAGGAGTTGACTTTTCTGGCCCCATAGTTGACTTTTCCCAAACTGTCTGATTCCCAATTTCAGTGATCAATTGGAGCACCTCTGCCTCAAATAAAGAGCTGATTTTTTTGTATGTAGACCCTTGTGGATATATGGAAGGCCATGGAAAAGAGTTTCACCCAAAGAATCAGAAATAAACTGATTTTATACCAAACCCTAGTTTTAGGTCACTAATGCAGTATGCAATGAGTATGACCTAGTATGATGCTAATGAAGTGTAAAACAACATCCCATGCTTCGAAGAAAAAATGAAGGGTAAATTTTGGGGTATTACACCTAGGTACTCCTTGGGAGCCCTTTCTTGTGTGGATATGTGTTTTTGTACAAATGATGTTTGCAATAAATAGAGTGGAGGGATGAGAAAAGAATTTATTAATTATATTTTTGTGTTTGACAAGCCCTTCAGACTTGTTCCTACGTATCAACATAAAATGAGGGATCAAAACCTCGTAGTTCGTGGTAACAATTTGAAAGTTGATGCATTGCTTTTAACAAAAATTTAGGTTTAACAAACAGACAAAAGGCTCAAAAAGGTTTGAATGAGTGTTAGTTCTTTTTTGTCTTTTGAAATTTTAAGTCAGGTGTAGTTAAGTTCATTTACAAGTTTGATTAAGAAAAGATTTTTAAAAATGCAATGGCATAAGGCCAAAGTTTCTAATTTGCAATATGGTCTATGTTTAGAAATCACAAACAAAGAAGATTTTAAAAGGAGGGAGAGATTTGAAATTTGAAGAAATGGGGAGGAGATGAAGAGACTAATCCTAAGCAAAAATTTAAAAGTTAAGAGTTGAAAAGATTTGACCAATGGGCTGCAATCCAATAGACAACAATGTCATACAGACACCCAAGTTTCCCTTGGACTTTAGAATCAAGTAATATCAATACACAAATAGCAAGATGAAGAGCAAGGCATCAAATAAAGATAGCCACATCCAAGCTTAGCAACTTCATAATCTTCTTCATAATCTCCCATGTATCAAATGAACTCAAAGATAGACATTGGGCACTCGTTCAAAGTAACAACTTCAAGAAGACCATGTAGCAGATGAACTCAGATGGGATCACAATACTTGCTTTATATGAAGTTTCAAATTACAAGCACTTGATTTCATGAAAGTTTGCATTGGCCAAGTCTTTTTGCATAGGGAGTGTTGCCTAATTCTAAGTCCAATGTCTTAGAGAAAACCAACAGTCTAGACAAAATGTCTTTTAAGGTTTTTGTTGTTATTATGTACATTAAGGTAAAAAGACCAGAAACACAATATACAATCACAATATCATTACAAAATGAGGCTCAAATGAGCAAAGTGAAAATGGAATTAAAGTAAACAAGTTGAATGGTATGAATAATGGCAAATGAATAAAGACTTGAACTTAAAGTGCATAAAAATAAATGACTTGAAATTAAATGTTAGTTGTTAGTTGATTAGACGTTAGTATTGCTTTTGCTTTTGCTTTGTTTAAGTCATTCTTTGGAGAGCACTCAACCCACTATTCAGAAGCATGAATCCTTGAACGAAGACATCTTCCAAAGGAAGGAAAAAAGGTCAAGTTTCCACACAATACCATGAAAGAGGGGATACTTATAATCTCGCTTACTAGAATGCTATGCCTTTTGGTTAAAATTTAGTGTTATGTTAAGCAATTGTAATTGGACTTATGTATAAGTCACAACTATTTGAGGTCGGGCAATAAAATTTTTAGTGTTAATGCATGTAAGAGATATGGTCTTATGAACCATACTCCTAAAACATACAACACTTAAAAAGAATATGCAAAAGGGGTGGACCTAATCTCATCCATACTTATGTTGATTTTGCAATCAACTAGCCTTAGGATATAGAGACATTATAGGTCCATAAAATGAATGAGAAGAGAATGGGATTGAGATGAAGAGGGAGGGGAAATGAAATCAACACAAATTTATCAAAGGAGGACTTTTATCAAATTAAAATCATTCATTCATTGTGGGAGATGAAATGTCCTTTTCATTAATCCCCTAAATCCAATGATTTTAACTCAACAAAGTCAAATCAACCTTGACCAAAGCCCAACAACACAAGTCAAACTCAACAAGTCAATATCAAAAGCTCAACACAATTTATTTTACATTTAAACAATTAAAGTCAATTAAATAATGCATTAAATTAAATTATGGTTGGTCAAAATCCTAAAACCTCATTAAAACACCAAATAAATGGCCATGAGATTTATCATAGGTCAAATAAGGTCAAAGGACCTTGGAGAAAAAATTTCACTAATTTTGGAAACTTAAAACTATTTTTTAATAATTAAAAATATTCACAAAAACAATTAAATCATAGAAAATATTAATAATGATCCAAATAATATTTTTTATTCAGAAAATGAAAGAGGAATTTATCTAAATTTTTTTGGTGAAACTCTCATATTTTTTGGATCAATATTAAAATTAATATGAATTATTGAAAATAAACCAAATAAAGTGAAAAATCAGAAAATAGAAAAAACGTGGACCACATGATCTCCCTCATTAATTCAGGTGGCAAATCAAGTGGCTGCTAGCGTGCGTCCCATGGTGGACACAAGTCAAAGCGCTGCAGGGATGGTATGGAAAACCAAGGCACGAGATTAAAACATTTGAAATGGATCATGTGGTTCAGATGAATGCCAACACACCATCGGAGCCAAAGCTCTGGTCTCTTTCTCCGGTGAGCTTCACCTGACTGGTTCACTCACAACCATCACCAAAATTAAAAAGAAGGACATGAATTTAAAGTAAAAATGCGTAGGAGCTCGAATCTGGCCTCAATTTCTCCTATCTCCAAGTATATTGAAAGATATAGGGAGTTGAACTTTGAGGTGTATGATCTGAGTTACTTTGATATGACCTCAAAGAAACTCAATCTTATTGCCTACATTGGTAGGACTTCAGACAACCAAAGATCAATAAGAATTATGGAAAATTGAGTGAGATTCAAAGAGATGAAAATTTCTGGAAAATACCTTCAATGCAGGTCTGTATTCAATCGATCTTGCTCTTGATTGCTATTGATCTTGCTCAGGACACTTGATGGAGTGGAATTGGATGAACAAAAGGTACATGACTCTTGGAGTTTTGAATCTCAAAATAGTGGAGATTCAAACTCAACTTCTAATGGAAATTCTCAAGATTATCCTTTGAATGAGAGGGTTTGGAGGTTGGGATTCAAAGCTGGCGTGCAAGGTCCTTAATTCTGATGGCAAGGGGTTCTATTTATAGCCATATAGATTGATATTTTCACACTTGAAATGAAGATCCAAAAATAGCAATGTACATTGCATGGGTACATGGGCGTGTGATAGGCCCATGTAATCACTCTTTCTGGTCCATAATTGAGTACAAACATTTTTGAAGTCATGTTGGAAACCTATGCATTTGTGTATGGAAGGTTCAAGTTCACTTATGCCAAATGATGATCCAATGTTCAAGCCATGCGCAGGCTACTTATATCTTGTCCAAATGGGACGGAATTGGACTTTTTGTAAAGGTTAGATCAAGAGGAACAAATTTCATGTTGAACACTTTTTCATTTGAAGCTTGGATCATGATGAATTTTGTGGTGGAAGTTGGAAAAATCAAACATGTCAAAAACATTTCTAAGTGTCAAGCCATATGTTCACTTATTCCATCTTGGCTAACTTTTTATGTGAGCTTCAAATGAGAAATGTTCCTTCATCAAAGTTATAGATCTCTCAAATTCCTTCAAAGTGGTCAAAAGTTTGACCTCATTTGGCTTTAATATGAAGGAGTTATGCATTTTTGAATTTGAGGAAAATCACTTGTTCAATGGCATTGGTCCAAAATGACCTATAATGTATCCTCATATCACATGCACATAAAAGTTGAATTTGCTCTTTCTCAAAACATTAAAGTTTAAGTAGACATCTTGAATTTGATTGTTCAACTTGGAAATCTTTCATCTTAAAAATTGAGCAAGTTACGGCCTTGGCAAGTTCACCTCCAAATTAGGGTTTAGACAAAATGACCTATAATCTTTCACCATAAAAAATGACTTTCCAAGAAAAAATACGTCTAGACCTCAACATGAAAGTTGTTTGGAATGTCATTTAGAGTAACGTTTCTCTTGGAATCATTTTCATATGATAAATATTGTAGGAGATAGGGTCTAGGGAACCCTAGTTTTGATCAGATGAATTCCTCTGGTCAACCACCATGAACCAACATGCTAGATTGCCATTCTCTTGACTTTTGGGACTCATGTAGGATCATATATGCATAAGATGATGGAATTTTAAGTATCCCTTGAAATATTTGATCAATTGGTGAAGAAGCTTGTTGAAGGAGTTACACAAGATACCCAAATGAATTAGGGTCTCCAAGGCAAACCAACTCCAAACTCTTGATCATTTCTTGATCAAAATAACATATGAATACCATGGGGATTAATATATGATGCTTAGATCCATATTAAACCAATTTTTAATTGAGCTCATTGCCTTGAGGGTCTTAAACCCTAGAGGTGAGCTTGATAGATCAAAGGTGAGCACATGCCCTACCTACAAAAGAGTTAGTTTATACAAAGACATATTTTTGGTATTTTGGTTGGTAAAGATGATAAAATACAAAGTATGATACAATCAAATCTGCTTGGTGATCTCTCCCAATGCAAACCCAATGAATGAGGGGTAAGGAGGATGCCAAGATGTGATCCCAATACCAATGCATATGATGAGATAGCATGAGGGATATTAGGGTCAAAATTGGGGTCTTACACCAGCTTATGCCTACTCTAGAGGAATAATATTATTGGTTTGGTTTGCCAGTTTTTGACAAATTACCATTCAGTGGTTTCGAATCAATTTCTTGATTTTATTAGCTCCATCGGCATCCTCTGAAACTTTTGCAACAATTCTCAGGCTCTAAGACCTCCTGAAGTGTTTTAACCAGATCGAGCTTCATCAACTTCTGATCACCATTTAGAAAAGGTAGTTATAAGCATCATTTAAACTCAAATAAGTAACCACAATGTAGTCATTTACCCTCTGATTCTTTCCCCTAACTTATCTGGTGTTGATTGATTGTATTCATTATTTTATTTTATTTTTCGTAGCTTGCTTGTTTCTCAAAATTCTTTCAAATTCCTTTTGCTCAGTAAACATTGATGAAGAAGATCACAATCGTGGTGGTCTCGTGTCTTGAATTTACCAAACGATGAAACTCCTGTGAGAGCTCACCAGAGAAGACGACCAGAATTTTCCTCAGGTGGTCTGAGTTTGAACCAGACACGTTGGCAATGTGAAATGTTTTAATTGGTTGAATTTAAAATGGATCCTCTGTTTGGCTTGCAGCGTGTTCCATCGTGCATCCTAACCTTTGGGTTGTTGGATCCTATCTTTTTCTTTTATTATTTTCAATTGCTTTTTCTTTAAAAATTCATAGTAATTTTATTTTTTATCGAAAAAATCCCAAAATAATTTCTAAAATTCTATTTTATTTTTATTCATCTGATTTTTATTTTTCCATATTTTATTTCATTGATTTCCTATTTTTTATGAATTTTCTCTTTTCTCCTTTGTTTTAATTGGTTTAAAAATATTGTCTGCATTTTAAAATTTTGAAAATTTTATTATGTGTTTCTTATTTTATTTCCAACCTTCCATAATTTTCTTGGCCATTTATTTGGTATTTTGAAGGACTTTATGGATTTTCCATTTCATTTCTATTTTAAAAGTCATTTAAAAATACCATTGTTCCATTTCATTTCATTTAATTGCATTTGATATTGGTGTGACCTTGTGAACTTCGGTTGGCCTTGGTGTAAGACCCCAATTTTGACCCTAAGATCCCTCATGCTACCTCATCATATGCATTAGCATTGGGATTATACCTTGGCATCCTCCTTACCCCTCTTTCATTGGGTTTGTTTTGGGAGAGATCACCAAGCACCATATGATTGTATCATACTTGTTATTTTGTCCTTTACTAACCAAAATACCAAAAATATGTCTTTGTATTTGTCTAACTCTTTTGTAGGTAGGGCATGATCACCATTGATCTATCAAGTTCACATCCAGGGTTTAAGACCCTCATTGCGAAAAGCTCAACCAAGAAATGATCCATAATGGTTCTAGGAATCATATATGAATCCGAATAATCTCTGCATGTTATTTTGATCAAGAATTCTTCAAGAGTTTGGAGTTGGTTTGCCTTGGAAACCTTAGTTCATCTAGGTATCTTGAGTAACTTCTTCAACAAGCTTCTTCACCCATTGATCAAATACTTCAAGGGACACTCCAAATTTCATCATTTTATGAATATATGATATCCCAGGAGTCTAAAAAGTCAAGAGAATTGCAAGTTAGCAAGTTGGTTGATGGTGGTTGGCCAGATGAATTCGTCTGATCAAAACTGGGTCTCCCTATACCCTATCTCCTACAATTTTCATCATATGAAAATGATTCCAAGAGAAACGTTACTCTATGTGACATTACAAACAACTTTCATGTTGAGGTCTAGAGCTAGTTTTGCTTGGAAAGTCATTTTTTATGTTGAAAGATTATAGGTCACTTTGTCTAAACCCTAATTTCAAAGTCAACTTCCCAAGGCCATAACTTGCTCAACTTTTATGAGATGAAAGGTTTCCAAGTTGCACAATCAAATTCTAGGCGTCTACTTCAACTTTGATGTTTCGAGGAAGAGCTAAATCAACTTTTATGAGCATGTGATATGAGGATACATTATAGGTCATTTTGGACCAATACCATTGAACATGTGATTTTCCTCAACTTGAAAAATGCATAACGCATTCATCCCTAATCCAAATAATGTCAAATTGGTGACCAGTTTTAAGGTTTTTGAAAGAGATACAACTTTTATGAAGACACGTTTCTCATTTGGAGCTCACATAAAAAGTTAGCCAAGGTGGAATAATTGAACATATGGCTTGACACTTAGAAAATATTTTGACATGTTGAAATTTCCAAACTTCCATCTCAAAAATCACCATGATAAAAGTTCCAAATGGAAAAGTGTTCAACATAATAGTTGTTCCTCTTGATCTAACCTTTCCAAAGAGTTCAAATTCATTCATTTTGGGCAAAGTTTGAGGGGTCTTTGCATGGCTTCAACAGGGTTGTATCAGTTTGCAAGAATCATGTTTCAAACATCAATACATCTTTGCCTTGCATCATAATTCTCATTCAGAGTTCATTTCACTTGCATTTGGACGTAATTGAGTTGTTTCATGGGCCTGTACATGTCCATGCAAGCGTGCACTTCACATTGCCAATTTTGGAAGCATTTTCACATGTGCAAATATCACTTACATTTTGCTATAAATAGAGGTCCCTTGCATCAATTTGAAGAACCTTGTGTGCCAGCTTTGCTCCCAACCACTGAAACCCTCACAATTCAAAGGAAAACCTGATAAATTTCACTTGAAATTTGAGTTTGAATCTCATTATTTGGAGATTCAAGAACTCCAGGATCCAAAGCCTTGTATCGTTCCTAATCTACTTCTGCAAGCTCCATAAGCAAGATCAAGCACGAATTGAAGCAAGAAAGATCCAGTTCTGCACAACATTGAAGGTATTTTTCCAGATTTTTCTTTTCTTTAATTCTCACTCAATTCTCATCAATTCTCTTGGATTCTTGGTTGTCAGAAGTCCTACCAATGTAGGCAAGAAGATTGAGTTGCTTTGAGGTCAAATCGAAGCAACTCAGTTCATACACCTCAAAATTCAACTTCATGTATCTCTTAATATACTTGGAGTTAGGTTAAATTAAGGTGATATTCGTGATCTACCTCATTTTTCCTTTAAGATCATGTCCTCTTTTTTCATTTATGTGATGGTGATGAGTGGACCAGTCCAGCCAAGTTCGTCTGAGAAGACGACCGATGCTTTGCTCCGGCAATGAGGTGGCATGGTCCAGAGCCATCTGATCATTTCAAATCGTTTTAATCTTGAGCGCTCATTTTGAATACCAGACGTGTGGTGCGCTGACTCAAGCGTATCATGGAACGCGCGTTTTTCACCACTTGATCTGCCACCTCAATTAATGAGGGAGATCAAGTGGTCCATGTTTTTCTGATTTAATTGATTTTCATTTTATTTATTTTATTTTCATTAATTCATATTAAATTTAATATTGATCCAAAAAATATGGGAGTTTCACCAAAAAAATTTAAATCAAATTCTCTTTCATTTTCTGAATTAAAATTATTTTTTGGATCATTATTAATATTTTTCATAATTGAATTGATTTTGTGAATACTTTTAATTGTTTAAAAATACTTTTAAGTTTCCAAAAATTTGGAAAAATTTTCTCCAAGGTCCTTTGACCTTGTTTGACCTATGATAAGTCTCATGGCCATTTCTTTGGTGTTTTGATGAGGTTTTAGGAATTTGACAAACCATATTTAATTTAATGCATTATTTTTATAATTTTTAATTGATTAAATGCCAAATAAACTGTGTAGAGCCATTTTAATTGACTTTGTGAGTTTGACTTTTGTTGTTGGGCCTTGGTCAAGGTTGATTTGACTTTGTTAGGTTAAGATCATTGGATTTAGGGGATTGATGGAATGTACATTCCATCTCCCAAAATGAATGAATGATCTTAACTCGGTAAAGGTCCTCCTTTGTCCAATTTGTGTTTGATCCATTCCACCTCCCTCTTCATCTCTTTCCCATTCTTTAGGCATTCATGTCATGGACCTATAATGTCTCTATATCCTAAGGCAAGTTAATTTCAAAATCAACATAAGTATGGATGAGATTAGGTCCCCCACTTAGCATATTCTTTTTGTGTGTGGTATGTTTCATGAGCACAGTTCCTCATACTATGTCTCTAACATGCATTAACACCAAAATTCTATTGTCCGGCCTCAAATAGTTGTGACTTCTACATAAGTCCAATTACGATTGCTTAACATAACGCTAAATTTGTGACACAAAAAGGCATAGCATTCTAGTTAGTGAGATTGTAAGTCTCCCCTCTTTCATGGTATTGTGTGGAAACTTGACCTTTTTTTCCTTCCTTTGGAAAATGTCTTGCTTCAAGGATCCATGATTGTGATAAGTGGGTTGAGTGTTCTCCAAAGAATGACTTAAACAAAACAAAAGCAAAAACAATACTAACTCCTAACTCATTAATAACTAACATTTAATTTCAAGTCATTTACTTTTAATGCACTTTAATTTTTAAGCCTTATTCATTTTCCATTATTCATACCATTCAAGTTGTTTTTGTTAATGTCATTTTTACTTTATCCACTTGGACCATATTTTGTGATTGTGTATATTGTGATTGTTTGTGCGGTCTTTTGACCTTAATGTACATAATAAGAACAAAAACCCTAAAAAATATGTTGTGTGGAATGTTGGTGTGATCTAAGACAATTGGACTTAGAATTTAGACAATATTCCCTATGCAAAGGACTTGGCCAATGCCAACTTTCATGAGACCAAATGCTTGTGAATTGAAACTTCATCTAATACATCATTGAAGATCCATTTAAGTTCATCTGCTACATGATCATTATGAAGCTGTTATTTTGAACCTGTGACTTATGTCATCTTGGAAGTCATCTGCTACATGGGCAAAACTTGAAGAAGATCATGGAGTTGTTAAGCTTGGATGTGGATGTCTTAATTTGATGCCTTGCTCTTCAACTTGCTGTTTGTGTATTGATTGTTGTAGGATTCTAAAGTCCAAGGGAAGTTTGGGTTTCTATATGACATTCTTGTCTATTGGATTACAACTCATTGGTAAGATTTTTACAACTCTTAACTTTTAAATTTTAACTTAGGATTAGTCTCTTCATCTCCTCCCCATTTCTTTAATTTCAAAATCTCTCCCTCCTTTTAAAATCTTCTTTTCTTGTGATTGTTTTCTAAAGTTTGACCTTATTGCAAACTAGAAACTTTGGCCTTATGCCACTGCATTTTTAAAAATCTTCTCTTAATCAAACATGTAAATAAATTTAACTATACTTGACTTAAAATTTCAAAAGGCAAAAAGAACTAACACTCATTCAAACCATTTTATGCCCTTGTGCCTTTCAAACTTAAATTTTGTTAAAAGCAATTCACTCACTTTGAAATTGATACCACGAACTACGAGGTTTTGTTCCCTCATTTTTATGTTGGCACGTAGGCACAAGTCCAAAGGTCTTGTCAAACACAAAATTATAATTAATGAATTCTTTTTTCATCCCCACACTCTTTTTATTTGCAAACATCATTTGTACAAAAATACATATGCACACAAGAAAAGGGCTCCCTAGGAGTACCTATGACAGTTTGGGTGCTAACACATTCCCTCTGTGTAACCAACCCCCTTACCTATAATCTCTTGCATTTATTAGTTTTGATTTGAAAACTTCTTATTTTTGGGTTTTGTTCATACTTTTCCCTTTTCCCTTGGAAACAATAAAAGCGCAGTGGCGACTCTAGTTTTATTGACATCTAGCATATCCATAGCTTGATGGTCATGAATTTACCACTACAGAAATTAAGTGGCGACTCTGCTGGAAATAGTCTCCAGTGGGTTTAGCCTACTACTTTTTTTTGTGTATATAATTGTATATATATTTTATGTATGTATATTTGTTTGTAAGATATAATATGCTTGTTGTGATTGGTGATCTCTGAGTGGTGAGATAAGTTCTAACCCGAACATGAGTGCAATTAAGATAGAAGGATGGTATAGTCATGTTTGACTTGTGTGGAGTAGTCCTAAACAAGTTGGCTTGAGACCCATCCACTCAGTGGAGACTCTTTCGGATTTAGGAATGTCACACAAGTATTTGTAGTTAGGCATTATTATCTCTGATTTGGGTCTGAGAAGATGAGGATCATAGAACATTTACCCCCTCTTGGCCTATTTAGGACGTAGTGTGTAGACTATTCAAGTGTAGGCTTGATAATAGTTGTTACGCGATACTACACTCAGACGAGTTTCTCTTTAGAATATTCTGGGTCGATGAGTCAGTCATCTTAACCTGTAATATCCGATAGATGGAATTAAGATTCTAGGAACTTTTTAGAACATGATCCACAGGTTTTATCCTTAGCTCACTCCTTTGGGATGATTCTTACCCAAACTCCATGCTCGTGACTCACAACAAACCATTGATTCTTGGTTGATCTAATCAAGTCTTGTCAATATCAATGGAACTTGGGTGTTGATAAGGTCTAAACCATAATCCACCAAAATTGATGATTGATTTTGACAATGACTTGATTCATCCCTTGACCTTTGTTTATTTTCCTTGTGTGTGATCCCTTATTTGTGATTGTTGTATTCATGCATTCATGTGCATCATAACATTCATCACACGAAAATTTCAAGGAATTAGGTGTTATTTACAAATATTTTCAGACCATGGATTATGGACGAAGGAACACTAAGAAGTACAGTTTCAGATGTCTTGACTTGAAAGGGTTAAGGAAGCTAGCATCTTTTGTATTAGATTCATTGAAATTCAAACAACGCCATCGGAAGTGTAAGACCCCAATTTTCACCCTAAGATCACTCATGCAATTTCATCATAAGCATTAGCATTGGGATCATACCTTGGCATCCTCCTTACCCCTCTTTCATTGGGTTTGTTTTAGGAGAGATCACCAAGTACTTTGTGATTGTATCATACTTGTATTTTATCATTTTACTAACCAAAATACCAAAAATATGTCTTTGCATTTGCCTAACTCTTTTGTAGGTAGGGAATGATCCCCATTGATCTATCAAGTTCATATCTAGGGTTTGAGACCCTCATGACCAAGAGCACAACCATGAATTGATCCAATAATGGTTATGAGCATAATATATGAGTCCCAATGACCTCTACATGTTATATTGATCAAGTATTCTTCAAGAGTTCGAGGGTGATTTGCCTTGGAAACCCTAATTTGACTAGGTATCTTGAGTAACTTCTCCAACAAGGTATCTCACCAATTGATAAAATTTCTCAATAGACACTTCAAAATTCATCATCTAATGCATATATGATCTACCATGAGCCTAGAAAGTCAAGAGAATTGAAGTTTAGCAAGTTGGTTGATGTTGGTTGGCCAAATGAATTCATCTAATCAAAATTGGGTCTCCCTAGACCCTATCTCCTACAATTTTCACCATATGAAAATGATTACAAGAGAAAACGTACTCTAAATGACATTCCAAAAAACTTTCATGTTGAGACCTAGAGCTAGGTTTGCTTTGAAAATCATTTTCTATGTTGAAACATTATAGTTCATTTTGTCTAAACCCTAATTTGAAAGTCAACTTCCCAAGGCCATAACTTGCTCAATTTTATGAGATGAAATATTTCCAAGTTGCAAAATCAAATTAAAGATGTTACTTTAACTTTTATGTTTGGAGTGAGAGCTAATTCAACTTTTATGAGCATGTGATATGAGGCTACATTATAGGTCACTTTTGACCTATACCTTTGAACAAGTGATTTTTCCACACTTCAAAAATTCATAAGTCTATCATTTCAAATCCAAATGACATAAAATTGGTGACCATTTTAAAGGTATTTGAAGGACCTACAACTTTTATGAAGACACTTTTCTCATTTGAAGCTCACATAAATAGTTAAGCAAGGTGGAATATTGAGATATATGGCTTGACACTTAGAAATATTTTCAACATGTTGAAATTTCCAAACTTCCACCTCAAAATTCATCATGATACAAGCTTCAAATGAAAAAGTGTTGAACAAGAAAGAGTGTTGAACAAGAATTGTTAGGGTTGCGCATGGCATGAACAGGGTATCATCATTTGTCAAAGATCAAACTTCAAATCTTCACACACACTATCCTTGCAATCCAAGTTGATTTCAGACTCTCTCACATTCATTTGTGGACGTTAAGCAATGATCTCATGGGCCTGTACACACCCATGCACCCATGCATCATCATTTGCCAATTTTGGAAAGTAAATTTGAAGGTGCAAATATCATGAGTTGCAGCTATAAATAGATCCCTCTAGCATCAGAATTAAACACACATTCGCGCCAGCTTAGATCCTAAACCCCTAACCCTTCCATTTGAGAGGATAATCCTGAGAATTTCATCTTGAAATTGAGTTTGAATCTCACTGTTTTGAGATTCAAAACTCCAGGGATCTAAAACCTTTTGTGCATTTCATTCTACTCCTACAAGCATTCTGAGTGAGATCAAGCACGAGCCAAGGCAAGATAAGATGAATCTAGACCTACATTGAAGGTATTTTCCAGAAAATTTCACCTCTTCGATTCTTTCTCAATCTTGCTCAATTCTCTTGAATCTTTGGTTGTCTGAAGTCCTACCAATGTACGCAAGAAGATTGAGTTGCTTATAGGCCAAATCGAAGCAACTCGGTTGACATACCTCAAATTTCAACTCCTCATATCTTTTTATATGTGAGGAGTTAGTTAAAATTGAGGTGATATTCGTTATCTACACCATTTTTCCTTTCAGATCGTGTCCTCCTTTTTCATTTATGATATGGTGATGAATGGACCAGTCCGACCAAGGTCGCCTAAGAAGACGACCGGCGCTTTGCTCCGATAACTATGTGGCGTGTTCCTGAGCCATTAGATGAGTTCAATTTGTTTTAATCATGAGCATACGTTTTAATTACCAAGTTTGTGGACATTTGACTCAAGCGCACCATGGAACGCGCGCTGGTGGCCACTTGATCTGCCACCTCAATTAATGAGGGAGATCAAGTGGTCCATGTTTTTTCTGATTATTTTAATTTCGTTTTAATTGCTTTATTTTCATTAATTCATATTAATTTTAATATTGATCCAAAAAATACGAGAGTTTCACCAAAAAAAATTCAAATATTTTCCTCTTTCATATTCTGAATTAAAATTATTTTTTGAATCATTATTAATATTTTCCATGATTTAATTGATTTTTCATTTGTTTTTAATTGTTTAAAAATACTTTTAAGTCTTTAAAAAATATGGAAAACTTTCTCCAAGGTCCTTTGACCTTGTTTGACGTATGATAAATCTCATGGCCATTTATTTGGTGTTTTGATGAGGTTTTAGGAATTCGACAAACCATATTTAATTTAAAATGCATTATTTTAGTATTTTTAATTGGAATAAATGCCAAATAATTGTGTTGACCAATTGTGATGACTTGTTTATGTTTGACTCTTGTTGTTGGGCCTTGATCAAGGTTGATTTGACTTTGTCAAATTAATATCATTGGATTTAGGGGATTGATGGAATGTACATTCCATCTCTCAAAATGAATTAATGATATTAATTTGGTAAAAGTCCTTCTTTGATCAATTTGAGATTTCACCTATTCCCATCCCACTTCATCTCATTCCCCTTCTTTATACATTCATCTCATTTGGCCTATGATATCTCAAAGTCCTAAAGCTAGTTGATTGAAAAATTAACATGAGTATGGATGAGATTAGGCCACACATTTTGCATATTTTTGTGTGTGTGGTATGTTTCATGAGCATAGTTCATAATACTATGTCTCTAACATGCATTAACACCAAAATTCTATTGCCCAACCTCAAATAGTTGTGACTTCTACATAAGTCCAATTACGATTGCTTAACATAGTGTTAAATTTGTGACATAAAAGGCATAACATTCTAGTTAGTGAGATTATAAGTCTCCTCTCTTTCATGGTATTGTGTGGAAAGTTGGCATTTTTTCCTTCCTTTGGAAGATGTCTTGGTTCAAGGATCCATGCTTGTGATAAGTGGGTTGAGTGTTCTCCAAAGAATGTCTAAGAATGAAAAGCAAAAAAAAACAATACTAACTTCTAACCTATTAACTACTAGCTTTTAATTTCAAGCGCTTTACCTTAATGCCATTTAATTCTAGCTTTTATACATTTTCCATTGTTCATGTCATTCTAATTGTTTATGTTAATGCAATTTTCACTTTGTCCACTTGGACCGTATTGTGTGATATATCTTATTTGTGTATACTTTGCTTGTTTGTGTGGTCTTTGACCATTAATGTACATAATTACAACAAAAACCCTAAAAACGTTTTGTGTGGACTGTTGGCTTGATCTTGGACAAATGGACTTAGAACTTAGGCACCATTCCAATGCTAAAGGACTTGGCCAATGCCAACTTATTGAGAAACTAAGTGCTTTAAATTTGAAACTTCATTTGATACATCATTCAAGATCTCTCTAAGTTCATCTGCAACATGATCATTGTGAAGCTGCTATTTTGAACCTGTGACTTGTGGAATTCATCTGCTTCATGGGCTATTTTGAAGAGGATCATGGAATGGATAAGCTTGGATGTGGCCATCTTACTTTGATTCCTTGCTCTTTAAGATAATATAATTGTGCATCTGTGTGTTGCTTAATTCTAAAAGTCCAAGGGAATTCTGGGTTTCTATTGACATTCTTGTCTATTGGATTGCTACCCATTTGGTCAGGTCTTTTCAACTCTTAACTTTTAATTTTGTACATAGGATTAGTCTCTTCATATTCTCCCCATTTCTTTAATTTCAGAACATCTCCATCCTTTTTCAAACCCTTCTTTGATTGAACTTATTTTGTTCTAAACTTTGACCACTTTGCAAAAAAGGTAGAAACTTTGGCCTTATTCCATTGCATTTTCAAACTTCTTTTCTTAAATCAAACATGTAAATAAACTTAACTATATTTGACTTAAACTTTCAAAAAGCGAAAAACATAACTAACTCATTCAAACCATTTTTAGGCCTTTGTGCCTTTCAAACTTAATTTTTGTTAAAAACAATGCATCCACTTTGAAATTTGTATCGCGAACTACGATGTTTTTATCCCTCATTTTTATGTTGGTATGTAGGCACAAGACCAAAGGTCTTGCCAAACACAAAAATAAAATTAATGAATTCTTTTCTCATCCGTGCATTCTATTTGTTTGTAAACATCACTTTGTACCAAATACATATGCACACAAAAGGGCTCCCTAGGAGTACCTAGGACACTTTGGGTGCTAACACCTTCCCTCTGTGTAACCAACCCCTTACCTATAATCTTTGACGTTTTATTAGTTTTGATTTGAAAACTTCTTACTTTTTTGGGTTTTGTTCGTACTTTTTCCCTTTTCCCTTGGAAACAATAAAAGCGCAGTGGCGACTTTTGTTATTTGATCTCTAGCTTATCCATAGCTTGATGATCATGAATTTATCGCTTCAGAAATTATGTGGCGACTCTGCTGGGGAGTAGTCTCCAGTGGGTTTAACCTACTTTTTTTGTGTATATATTTGTATATATGTGATGTTTGTATATATGTATGTGTGAAGAAGGCAACGTCGATCAGTTGGGGCGCATGGTAGAGGTCTCCGACAACAGAGGCATAACCGGTTTGGGGTTCCAGAAAGGTTCATAAACTGCAAGGTATAAAGATATGCAACTTAGCTTCCGTAGCGAAGGGTTCATTCATGGCAATAAACAACACTTAGCTGCTGTGCTAGAGGATGACGAAGAGGAAGACTGCACCAATTTTGTAACGCATGGAAAGGCTTGCAACAATTGGACTGCTGTTGATATTCCTGTTATTTTGTATCGATCTAAGTAATTCCTTTTATATATTTTAACATCGTTCTCCTATGCCTAAGGGAGAAGTGAACATTGTTTGGGCATTTTCAAATTGATCATCAATAAAATTAATTTTATTCGTCCACATCTATGATGTTTATTTTTACTTTTTGCTTTATTCTGAAAATGGTAATTACAAAAAACATAAATAAACAATATAATTGTCCATCTGCATAATATTTGGTCACAAATTCAATTCTCTAAAATCAAAATATCAAATCATTATGCAGGTTGGTTCCTAACCCCACTGAATACAATGATCCTTCTCCTTCTCCAAATTTTGAATTCCTTGTGTTTGAGGCCGAGGAGGAGAGTGATGTAGAAGTGAGTGATGAATTATCTTGTCTTCTTGAGCAAGTTTAAAAGACCATTCAGCCATTCAAAGAGCAAGTTGAGTTAGTCAATTTGGGTTCTGGGGATGATGTGAAGGAAGTCAAGATTGGGTGTCGACTGTGTCCAGAAGTCAAGAAGAGGTTGATTGATCTTCTTCGAGAATATTCAGATGTGTTTGCTTGTTCCTTTCAAGACATGCCTGCGTTAGATTATGAGATTATGGAGCATAAATTGTCGTTGAAGCCAGAATGCCCGTCGGTCAAGCAGAAGTTGAGAAGAACGCATCCTGATATGGCTGTGAAGATCAAGGAGGAAGTGCAGAAGCAGGTTGATGCTGGTTTCCTTGTAACCTCTGAGTATCCGCAATGGCTGGCCAATATTGTGCCAGTACCAAAGAAAGATGGAAAAGTCCGCATGTGTGTTGACTATAGAGATTTGAATAAAGCCAGTCTAAAAGATGATTTCCCTCTGCCACATATTGATATGTTGGTAGACAATATTGCTAAATTCAAATTCTTTTCGTTTATAGACGGAATTTCCGGATATAATCAGATCAAGATGGCACCCGAAGATATGGAGAAGACCACATCCATTACATCTTAGGGAATATTCTGTTATAAAGTGATGCCTTTCGGGTTGAAGAATGCTGGTGCAACTTACCAAAGAGCAATGAATACTCTTTTTCATGATATGATGCATAAAGAGATTGAAGTTTATGTCGATGACATGATTGCTAAATCAATTGATGAAGAGGAATATGTTGAGCCTTTGTTGAAGCTATTCCAGTGTTTGAGGAAGTATAACCTCCGCTTGAATCCCAATAAGTGTACTTTTGGTGTTCGTTCTGGTAAGTTGTTGGGCTTTATTGTGTCAGCAAGAAGGCTATTGAGGTTGATCCTGCCAAGGTCAAAGCAATACAAGAGATGCCTGCGCCCAAAACTGAGAAGCAAGTCAAAGGTTTTCTCGGCCGCTTGAATTATATTTCCAGGTTCATTTCCCACATGACTGCCACATGTGCGCCTATATTCAAGCTTCTTCAGAAAGATCAGTCTTGTGATTGGACCGAAGACTGCCAGAAAGCTTTAGATAGTATCAAGGAATATTTGCTTGAACCTCTGATTTTGTCTCTGCCTGTTGAAGGAAGACCGTTGATCAAGCATTTGACTGTGCTTGAAGATAGTATGGGCTATGTTCTTGGTCAGCAAGATGAGACTGGGAAGAAAGAATTTGCAACTTACTACCTCAGTAAGAAGTTCACCGACTGTGAGACTCGGTATTCTATCCTTGAGAAAACTTGTTGCGCATTGGCTTGGGCTGCCAAGCGTCTGCGTTAGTATATCGAATACCGATCTCAGAAAGCAATCAAAGGTAGTATCTTGGCTGACCATTTGGCTCACCAACTAATCGAAGAGTATCAGTTAGTGCAGTATGACTTTCTTGATGAAGATATTTTGTACTTGAAAATGAAAGATTGTGATGAACCATTGCTTGAAGAAGGGCCAGAACCTGGTTCACGTTGGGGCATGGCATTTGATGGAGCTGCTAATCAATATGGAAATGGCATTGGGGAAGTGATTATTACTCCTCAAGGCACACATCTACCATTTACATCTAGATTGACTTTAAAGTGTACAAACATCATGGCAGAATATGAAGCTTGCATTATAGGACTTGAGGAGGCCATGAATATCAAAATCAAGTATTTGGATGTCTTCGGTGATTCGACTTTGGTTGTGAATCAAATCAAAGGAGAATGGGAGACAAATCAACTCGGTTTAATACCATATAGAGATTATGCGAGGGGGATTTCAACTTTCTTTACAAAGGTTGAGTTTCATCATATCCCTCGAGATGAAAATCGGATGGCAGATGCTCTCGCAACATTGGCATCAATGATTATAGTGAAGTATTAAAATGAAGTTCCCAATTTGTCTGTGATGCGTCTTGATAGGCCAGCTCATGTGTTTGTTGTTGAAGAGATCAAAGACGAGAAGCCATGGTATTATGACATCAAATGTTTCCTCCAAAGTCAGATTTACCCGTCTGGGGCATCTTTGAAAGATAAGAAGACTTTGAGAAGATTAGCCGGTAATTTCTACTTGAATGGTGATATACTATACAAGAGAAACTTCGACATGATTTTGCTCAGATGCGTGGATAGACATGAAGCAGACTTATTGATGACTGAAGTACATGAAGGTTCCTTTGGTACTCATTCCAATGGATATGCAATGGCGAAGAAGATGTTGCGAGCAGGTTACTATTGGCAGACAATGGAATCCGACTATTGCAAATTTGTGAAGAAGTGCCACATGTGTCAAATTTATGCTGATAAGATTCATGTTCCTTTGACACTATTGAATGTTATCTCTTCCCCATGGCCTTTCTCCATGTGGGGAATTGATATGATTGAACCCAAAGCTTCGAATGGACATCGTTTCATTTGAGTGGCAATTGACTACTTCACAAAATGGGTTGAAGCGACATCGTGTGCAAATGTAACCAAGCAAGTTATGGTAAGGTTTATCAAGAATCGAATTATATGTCGTTATGGTGTGCCAAGTAAGATCATTACTGACAATGGACCGAACTTGAATAACAATATGGTGGATGCTCTTTGCAAAGACTTCAAGATTTCACATCATAATTCTTCTCCCTACATACCCAAAATGAATGGGGTTGTTGAAGCTGCAAACAAGAACATTAAGAAGATTATCCAGAAGATGGTTGTCACATACAAGGATTGGCATGAGATGCTCATGTTTGCTTTGCATGGGTATCGTACATCTGTCCGCACTTCAACAGGGGTAACCCATTTCTCTCTTGTTTATGGTATGGAAGCAGTACTCCCTGTAGAGGTTGAGATTCCTTCATTGCGTGTGTTCATGGAAGCCAAGTTGACTGAGGCTGAATGGTGTCAGACTAAGTTTGACCTGTTGAATTTGGTTGAAGAGAAGAGATTAACTGCCATGTGTCATAGCCAGTTGTATCAGCAAAGGATGAAGAAAGCTTTTGATAAAAAGGTCAGACCTTGTGTATTCAAAGAAGGTAACCTTGTGCTTAAGTAGATTTTATCGTTCAAACCAGATTCTAGAGAAAAATGGACTCCTAATTATGAAGGCCCATATGTTGTTAAGAGAGCCTTTTCAGGCAGTGCCTTGATTCTTACAACTATGGATGGTGAAGAGTTCACTCGTCCTGTGAACGCAGATGCAGTCAAGAAATACTTTGCCTAAAAAAGAAAAAGAACAGCTCGCCAAGTTGAAAACCCGTAAGGGCGACTTAGGCAAAAATGAGCGTCTCGGTGGATTGAAAACCCGAAAGGGCGATCCAGGAAAAAATTAGAGACATAAAAAAACAGAAAGAATTTCCCGATAAGTTTAGTACCCCACCCTGGAACAACTTATGCAAAAATTAGGGATTATGGCAAGTAACTGCATTCTGCTGATCTTCAGTGTTTTGAAAATTTGATTGAGCACAAGGGTTGACATCAATTCATCACCCCGGCAGCTGTCGAGAGCACAGTGGATATCAAGAGTTGGTAGAAGGATTAAGGATCAATTGTATTCAATGTAACCCTTTTCCATGTAAATTACCATTTTCAACTTTGTAAAAATCTATGGGGTCTTGTCATTTACAGGCTACCATTCTATCAAATAAAGTTGAGCTTTTATCCAATTGTTTCTACTCTTATTTATTTCAGCCAATAGTTTAAATTTTATTATGATCATTTTTTGAAAATTTAAAATTTTTTAAAGTTCTTTTTCTTAAAACATATAAAAAGCAAGAATTTTCCAAAGCAATTAAAAGGAATATCAACAGTGTAACACCCCGATTAAAATAAGAGAATTATTTAATTGAGTTAATATTATTCTATTAATTTAATTAAATAAAGTTGAATTATTGGATTATTATTATTATTATTTTGGAATAATAATTAATTGGAAAATATATAAGTTGGAAATAAGAGAAAGAGTCTCATTTTGGAACAGAAGGGTTTTACGTGAAAAAGCAGAGAAGCATCGTGAAAGAGGAAAAGGGCAAGAGAAGGAGCTGTAGAGCAAAGGTTGGAGAACGGAAAAGCTTGAAGCTCGAAGAGTTGCCGGATTGGTAAGGTAAGGGGGGTTTATCGTCGTTTAATGGGTATTATCGATTAACATGTAATGGGTAGTGATAAGCCGTCGATTGACCCTAATTGAGATTTAGAATGTTGAGAAATTATGTTGAATAAGTTGTATTAAAGCTGAAATTGAATTTGTGTTTGAGTGTATTGTGAATTTCTGAGCGTATAGCTTTTTACGGAAGTTGAATCGGAGGTCCGGAAGTCCTCCAACGGCGGAAAATGCGGAAACTCTGCATTCTGCCTTGTGTTAGCGCAGGAACTGCTGTTTCGCCTGCGTTAACCGGTTAACCCAGGGTGTTAACCGGTTAACACTGTTATAAATTGTGAAAAATGTTGAGTTTTGCCTGCGTTAACCGGTTAACCTATAGCGTTAACCGGTTAACACTGTTGCGTTTCGCCTGGAAGTGTAATTTTCCTGCGTTAACCGGTTAACCTATAGCGTTAACCGGTTAACACTGTTGCAGTATGTAAAAATGGTTGATTTTTATGATGTAAGTGTAATTGGTGATTGGCCTATTGTATCCAATTGTGATAAATAAATTCGTGGAGTCTATGTTGCGAAATGTTGATGCAAATATGTTGATAAATTGTTTTTGTGGAAAATATTAAGTTGTAGGCTGATGAGCCAAAGTTGAATATAAGTTGTTTTGTTGAAAATGCTGAGTTGTAGGCTGATGAGCCAAAGTTGATTTTTAAGTTGTTGTTGCTGAAAAAGCTGTTATGTTGTCGTTGTTATTATGTTGTGGAACTTCAAGTCGTACATGCCATATACATTCATATGCATTAAGTCGGGGCTTTTGCTCACACCACGTTGGCCTGGATTGGCAAAAATTATGGGGCTTTTGCTCACACCACGTTGGCCTGGATTGGCAAAAATTTTAAGTTGAAAGTTGAAGGCTTATGCCTTGATGCCCACTAAACTGGCAATGATTTTAAGTTGGGAGTTTTACTCCAAATGGTACCACATGCATGAAGAGTCGAGTCTCATTTGAGTTGCATTTACGTTGTGTTTGGATATGATGTTGAGTTGAATATGCTGCTACCGACTGCATGATATGATGTGGGTGATTAACGTGTAAAGTTACTTAACATAACATGATGATTTATAATATTTGTTATATCGATTGAGGAACTCACCCTTACAGTTATATTTTTCAGGTAACGAGCAGTGAGTTGAGTAGAAGCTAGTGCTTGAAGTCTAGAGTGGTTTTAGTGGGTCATGCTCTGATAGATGTAACATCGGGACGGGATGTTTTATTTGTTGAATAAATGTTAATTTTAAGATACTACAGATGTTGAATGTTTCTATCCGCTGCGAATTTTTAAAGAAGTGTTTATGTTGAATTAAATAATGAGCATGACTGATTTTTACGGTGAATTATGTGAAGTATTATGTGACACCCTTGGTGCATGATTACTCTGATATTGATTTATATGCTGTTGTTTTAATTAAATATTTGGGGTATTTTAGAAGGGTGTTACATTAGTGGTATCAGAGCAGGTTGGTCTGTCCGGCCAGTTGTCGTGTCGTACTGTCTAACAATTGTGTAATTGTTACTAGTCTAACTTTTAAGTTGTGTTGTATTGATAAGTTGAAATGGCTGGAAGGAATGACGCTGCAATGGCTGCCGCAATGCAAGCAATGGCACAAGCGGTGCAGAACTTGCCAAATGCTGGTGGTGATGCTGGGTCACGTAGCTTGGCGACTTTTCAGAGAGAGAATCCGCCGGTGTTTAAAGGGAAGCATGATCCAGATGCAGCCTTGGGATGGTTGAAAGAGATTGAGAGAATCTTCTGTGTTATGGATTGCACTCCAGCTCAGAAGGTTCGGTATGGTACTCACATGCTAGCAGTCGAAGCTGATGACTGGTGGCTAGAGACTCACGAGAGGTTGACCGTGGCAGGTGAAGACATTACTTGGGATGTATTCCGTAGGGAATTTCTGAGGAAGTATTATCCGGAAGATGTCCGTGGTAAGAAGGAAATTGAATTCCTTGAGCTGAAGCAAGGAAACATGTCTGTCACTGATTATGCTGCGAAATTTGTGGAGTTGTCTAAATTTTATCCTCATTACACTGGTGCTGGTGCTGAATTTTCGAAGTGCATCAAGTTTGAGAACGGATTGCGCTCTGAAATTAAGAAGGCTGTTGGGTATCAGAAGATACGCATTTTTACTGAATTGGTTGATAGCTGCAGGTTATTTGAGGAAGACAATAATGCTCATTACAAGATTGTCAGTGACCGCAGAGGCAAGCAACATCAAAATCGTGGCAAGCCGTATGATGCTCCAGCTGGAAAAGGGAAGCAAAGAGCTGCTCCGGCTCAGAGAGCTAGTGGGGGAGGTGCTCCTGCTGGTATAGTTTGCTTCAAATGTGGTCAAGCTGGTCATAAGAGTAATGTATGCACTGCTGAAGTAAAGAGGTGTTTTCGCTGTGGTAAGATTGGCCATGCAATAGCTGATTGCAAGCACAAGGAAGTGATTTGTTTTAATTGCGGAGAAGAAGGGCATATTGGAAGTCAGTGTCAGAAGCCGAAGAAAGGGAATCAGTCAGGAGGCAAGGTCTTTGCTTTATCGGGTTCTGAGACTTCTGCAGATGATCGTTTGATCCGAGGTACGTGTTATATTAATGGCTTTCCTCTTGTAGCTATTATTGACACAGGTGCGACTCATTCCTTTATATCTTTGGATTGTGCTGTGAAACTTAAGTTAGAGATATCTGAGATGTTTGGTAGTATGGTAATTGATACTCCTGCGAAGGGTTCAGTGACTACTACTTCGGTTTGTTTAAATTGTCCTTTGAGCATTTTTGGTAGAGACTTTGGGATGGACCTAGTGTGTCTTCCACTAGTGCAGATTGATGTTATTCTGGGTATGAACTGGTTGGTGTTTAACCGAGTTTCTATCAATTGTTTTGATAAGACTGTGATCTTTCCTGAGATTGAGGAGGGAAAGAGTTTGTTTCTATCAGCAAGGCAAGTGAATGAGGCAGTAGCTGATGGGGCAGAGTTGTTTATGCTGTTAGCGACTTTGGAGGCTAAAGATAAACTGATGATTTGCGACCTAGCTGTGGTGTGTGATTTTCCTGATGTGTTTCCGGAAGAAGTGAATGAATTGCCGCCAGAGCGTGAAGTGGAGTTCTCTATTGACTTGGTACCTGGTACTAGGCCGATATCGATGGCTCCGTACCGTATGTCTGCTGTTGAGTTAACTGAATTGAAGAGTCAGTTGGAAGATCTATTGGATAAGAAATTTATTCGTCCGAGTGTGTCACCGTGGGGTGCACCAGTGCTATTGGTTAAGAAGAAAGAAGGTACTATGAGATTGTGTGTGGACTACAGGCAACTGAATAAAGTGACGATCAAGAATCGGTATCCTTTGCCGAGGATTGATGATTTGATGGATCAGTTGGTTGGTGCAAGTGTGTTCAGTAAAATAGATTTGAGATCTGGGTATCATCAGATCCGTGTGAAAACAGAGGATATTCAGAAGACTGCTTTCAGAACAAGGTATGGACATTATGAGTATTCTGTAATGCCTTTTGGTGTGACTAATGCACCTGGAGTATTTATGGAGTATATGAATAGGATTTTCCATCCGTACCTAGACAAGTTTGTTGTGGTGTTTATTGATGATATTTTGGTGTATTCGAAATCTGAAGAAGGGCATGCTGAACATTTGAGAGTGGTTTTAGAAGTTCTACGAGAAAAGAAGTTATTTGCTAAATTGTCCAAGTGCGAATTTTGGTTAGGAGAGGTAAGTTTTCTTGGTCATGTGATTTCAAGAGGTGGTGTGGCTGTTGATCCTTCTAAGATAGAAGCGGTATCTAAGTGGGAAGCTCCGAAGTCTGTTGCTGAGATTCGAAGTTTTCTTGGTTTGGCTGGTTATTATAGGAAGTTCATTGAGGGATTTTCTAAGTTGGCGTTACCGTTGACGATGTTGACTAGAAAGGGGCAAGCGTTTGTTTGGGACTCAAAATGTGAAGAAGGTTTCCAAGAGCTAAAGAGAAGGTTGACTACTGCTCCTATTCTGATATTACCGAGTTCGTCGGAATCATTTGAAGTTTATTGCGATGCTTCATTGTTGGGTTTGGGTGGCGTGTTGATGCAGAATAAGCAGGTTATAGCTTATGCTTCAAGACAGCTGAGGGTTCATGAGAGGAACTATCCGACGCACGATTTAGAGTTGGCAGCTGTGGTGTTTGTTCTGAAGTTATGGAGACATTACTTGTACGGGTCAAGATTTGAGGTTTTCAGTGACCACAAAAGTTTAAAGTATTTGTTTGATCAGAAAGAGTTGAATATGAGGCAGAGAAGATGGTTAGAGTTTCTGAAGGATTATGACTTTGGGTTGAATTACCATCCGGGTAAAGCAAACGTAGTGGCTGATGCATTGAGTCGGAAATCATTACATATGTCTATGTTAATGGTTAAGGAATTGGATTTAATTGAACAGTTTAGAGACTTGAGTTTGGTGTGTGAGAGTACTCACAATAGTGTTAAATTGGGAATGTTGAAGTTGACGAGTGGTATTCTGGATGAGATCAGAGAGGGTCAAAAATCTGATATGCTTTTGGTTGATAAGTTGACTCTAGTGAATCAAGGTCAAGGTGGCGAATTCAGAGTTGATGAGAATGGTATTTTGAAGTTTGGTAGTCGGGTGTGTATTCCGGATGTTACCGAGCTTAAGAAGAGTATTCTTGAGGAAGGACATCGTAGTGGTCTGAGTATTCATCCTGGAGCTACGAAGATGTATCATGATTTGAAGAAGTTATTTTGGTGGCCGGGAATGAAAAGAGAAATTGCGAGTTTTGTCTATTCTTGTTTGACTTGTCAGAAGTCAAAGATTGAGCATCAGAAGCCGTCTGGGCTAATGCAACCGTTGGCTATTCCAGAGTGGAAGTGGGATAGTATCAGTATGGATTTTGTTTCTGGTTTACCGAGGACAAGTAAGAATTTTGAAGCTATTTGGGTGATTGTTGACAGATTAACAAAGTCGGCTCATTTCATTCCGATTAGGATGGATTATCCGTTAGAAAAATTGGCTGAGTTGTATATTGAGAAGATTGTAAGTTTGCATGGTATTCCGTCGAGTATTGTTTCGGACAGAGATCCTAGATTTACATCGAAGTTCTGGGAAGGTTTGCAGAGAGCTTTGGGAACTAAGCTGAGATTGAGTTCTGCATATCATCCGCAGACTGACGGTCAGACTGAGAGGACGATTCAGTCATTAGAAGATCTTTTGAGAGCTTGTGTTTTGGAAAAAGGAGGTGGTTGGGATTGTTATTTACCTTTGATTGAGTTTACCTACAACAATAGTTTTCATTCGAGCATTGGTATGGCACCGTTTGAAGCTTTGTATGGTAGGAGATGTCGGACACCGTTATGTTGGTGTGAGTCCGGTGAGAGTGCTGTGGTCGGACCGGAAATTGTTCAACAGACTACAGAAAAGATTAAGATGATTCAGGAGAAGATGAGGATGGCTCAGAGTCGTCAGAAGAGTTATCATGACAAGAGGAGGAAGTCACTTGAGTTTCAAGAGGGAGATCATGTGTTTCTTCGTGTTACTCCGATAACAGGTGTTGGTCGGGCTTTGAAGTCGAAGAAGTTGACACCTCGATTTATTGGTCCTTATCAGATTTTAGAGAGGATAGGAGAGGTAGCCTATCGTATCGCTTTACCGCCGTCACTTGCGAGTTTGCATGAGGTTTTTCATGTGTCTCAGTTGAGGAGGTACATTCATGATCCGTCGCATGTAGTCCAAGTAGATGATGTACAGGTGAGAGATAACCTGACTGTTGAAACATCACCTATGAGGATCGAGAGTTGAAGCAGTTGCGGGGTAAAGAGATTTCCTTAGTGAAGGTAGCTTGGGGAGGACCAGCAGGTGGCAATGTGACTTGGGGACTGGAGAGTCAGATGAAGGAGTCCTATCCAGAGTTATTTGTTTGAGGTATGTTTTCGAGGACGAAAACTCTTTTAGTGGGGGAGAGTTGTAACACCCCGATTAAAATAAGAGAATTATTTAATTGAGTTAATATTATTCTATTAATTTAATTAAATAAAGTTGAATTATTGGATTATTATTATTATTATTTTGGAATAATAATTAATTGGAAAATATATAAGTTGGAAATAAGAGAAAGAGTCTCATTTTGGAACAGAAGGGTTTTACGTGAAAAAGCAGAGAAGCATCGTGAAAGAGGAAAAGGGCAAGAGAAGGAGCTGTAGAGCAAAGGTTGGAGAACGGAAAAGCTTGAAGCTCGAAGAGTTGCCGGATTGGTAAGGTAAGGGGGGTTTATCGTCGTTTAATGGGTATTATCGATTAACATGTAATGGGTAGTGATAAGCCGTCGATTGACCCTAATTGAGATTTAGAATGTTGAGAAATTATGTTGAATAAGTTGTATTAAAGCTGAAATTGAATTTGTGTTTGAGTGTATTGTGAATTTCTGAGCGTATAGCTTTTTACGGAAGTTGAATCGGAGGTCCGGAAGTCCTCCAACGGCGGAAAATGCGGAAACTCTGCATTCTGCCTTGTGTTAGCGCAGGAACTGCTGTTTCGCCTGCGTTAACCGGTTAACCCAGGGTGTTAACCGGTTAACACTGTTATAAATTGTGAAAAATGTTGAGTTTTGCCTGCGTTAACCGGTTAACCTATAGCGTTAACCGGTTAACACTGTTGCGTTTCGCCTGGAAGTGTAATTTTCCTGCGTTAACCGGTTAACCTATAGCGTTAACCGGTTAACACTGTTGCAGTATGTAAAAATGGTTGATTTTTATGATGTAAGTGTAATTGGTGATTGGCCTATTGTATCCAATTGTGATAAATAAATTCGTGGAGTCTATGTTGCGAAATGTTGATGCAAATATGTTGATAAATTGTTTTTGTGGAAAATATTAAGTTGTAGGCTGATGAGCCAAAGTTGAATATAAGTTGTTTTGTTGAAAATGCTGAGTTGTAGGCTGATGAGCCAAAGTTGATTTTTAAGTTGTTGTTGCTGAAAAAGCTGTTATGTTGTCGTTGTTATTATGTTGTGGAACTTCAAGTCGTACATGCCATATACATTCATATGCATTAAGTCGGGGCTTTTGCTCACACCACGTTGGCCTGGATTGGCAAAAATTATGGGGCTTTTGCTCACACCACGTTGGCCTGGATTGGCAAAAATTTTAAGTTGAAAGTTGAAGGCTTATGCCTTGATGCCCACTAAACTGGCAATGATTTTAAGTTGGGAGTTTTACTCCAAATGGTACCACATGCATGAAGAGTCGAGTCTCATTTGAGTTGCATTTACGTTGTGTTTGGATATGATGTTGAGTTGAATATGCTGCTACCGACTGCATGATATGATGTGGGTGATTAACGTGTAAAGTTACTTAACATAACATGATGATTTATAATATTTGTTATATCGATTGAGGAACTCACCCTTACAGTTATATTTTTCAGGTAACGAGCAGTGAGTTGAGTAGAAGCTAGTGCTTGAAGTCTAGAGTGGTTTTAGTGGGTCATGCTCTGATAGATGTAACATCGGGACGGGATGTTTTATTTGTTGAATAAATGTTAATTTTAAGATACTACAGATGTTGAATGTTTCTATCCGCTGCGAATTTTTAAAGAAGTGTTTATGTTGAATTAAATAATGAGCATGACTGATTTTTACGGTGAATTATGTGAAGTATTATGTGACACCCTTGGTGCATGATTACTCTGATATTGATTTATATGCTGTTGTTTTAATTAAATATTTGGGGTATTTTAGAAGGGTGTTACAAACAGCATTCTGATGGATAATAAGTCTTTGAGTGCGAAACATCAGAGGTTCCCCAAGAAGTTAACTCTTCGGGTATCCCTACACGATTGTGCTGATTCGGTTCTGTGGCGGAGTTTTAGATTCCCCAGTAGAGCTTTGTTTCTTTTCCTAGCTGAGTTGGTTGGTTCAGGTACCCTGTGACTTGTCTCCCTTGACAGAGTTTCTACCTCCCCCCAGTGGAGTTTGGTTTCCTTTAGCAGAAGTGGTTGATCTCCCTAGTATATCGTATTGGTTTCCCCGCCAATCGCCAGTTGACTAGCTCTACAGTCAAAGTTTCCTCCTTGTTCCTGAGCAGTTTGTTTTCCCTGTAGGGTTGTCTCCCATTTTTATGTTGTTGACCTATATTTTACCCACAGGTTCGGTGATATTTCTCTTTCATCAGCAGATTTCCTCCTACCCCAGTTAGGGTTGAGCCTTTTTTATTGTTGATTTCTCTGTTCTCCAGCAGTTGTCTCCATATTTTATGGATTGACCGAGGATTGTACCGATGATTCAATTTCTTTACGACACCTTTGTATCCTTTGTGATTGTTCTTGTCAGCACAATCATCATATACATATACATTCATATAATTTCATATTTGCATATTCACATATCTGATTAAATTGTGGATTTGAGATTCTCATTCTCTATATGGCGGTACTTTATCCCCATACAAATTTCGGTGTTTGTCCTCCCTCAATTATAGAGCGTCAGCCCCTTAGGAAGAAAGACATTAACCTTTCTCCTCTTCCCCACTGAGTTTGTTTCCTCGTGGATGGTTATTATTTCAATTTCCTTTCCATTTGTTTATCTGGATGGAATCACTCCCCTTGAGTTATATCCTTATTGGGTTGAGTCTTGATTGATTGTTTCTTTCTAGCTCTTACCTAGATAGATACTTTGAGATCCCTAAGAGTATATTTCCCAGTAACTGGTAAAAGTACCCAAGCTTTCCAAGCAGTAGATTCCCCAGTGGATCTGATTCCCTAGAAAGTATATCCTTGATATGTTCACCCTAACCGGTGACGGGTCTCTTTCTCTTCCATGCTTGAGTCTATCCTTGATATGTTCATCCAAACTGATGACAGATATTCTCTTTTCGGTATTCTACCCAGTAAAAAGGTAGTTGTAATCCCTATTCTCGTTTCCTAGAGAGTTAATCCTTGATATGTTCATCCTAACCGATGACGGGTTTCCTTCTCTTTGTGGTATTCTACCCAGTAACTGGTAGTTGTAAACCCTACTTTTTCCCGCAGAGTTGATCCTTGATATGTTCACTTTAACTAGTGACGGATTCTCAATCCAGTAATTGATAGATGTAATCCCTATTTTATCTCCCCACAGAGTCTATCCTTGATATGTTAATCTTAACCGGTGACAGATTTTCTCTTTGACGGTCTTCTATCTAGCATTCGATAGATGTAATTCCGACTTTTTGTTCAGTTGGTTTATCCTTGATATGTTCATCTTAACTGATGGGTATCGTCCTTGACAATCCTAGGCAAGTCTATCCTTGATATGTTCCTCCTAACCGATGACGAATTTTCTTCCCTGTTGAGTTTATCCTTGATATGTTCATCCTAACCGATGATGGATACTCTCACCCCTGGTCTTCTGCCTAGTAACTGGTAGTTGTAAATCCTATTTTCCGCAGTTCTCCCTAGTAAGGCTATTCTTACCCAGTAACCGGTAATGAATATTCCCTTATGTTGTTTCCCAGCGAGTCATCCTTGATATGTTCATCCTAATCGGTGACGGATGTCCTCTAGGTCAGATTTATATTATCTCCTTACTGTAGCACCTCAAATTTGCACCTATCATTGTACATACATTCTCATATTAGGTCATAGCATAACATGGTCCACTGCATAGCATTGCATTGTCCCATTTGCCTCAAGTGCAAGCCAATCAAGAAATTAGGTCAAACTGGTCAGGAGATCAGTCAGTCAAGCAAGCAAGCACAATTCTCAAGGAGCCAAGGCCCTAGGGTTGGCCCAACATGTTCACATGACTTGGAGGTCCATTTGAAGTGTTTTGGTCAAGGATTGGATGTTCAGAAGTCATCAGTCAATGCACAATCAGTCAGAAACCCTAAAAGTCAACTGTTGGTCAACTGTCCATTTAATCAGTGATTTGATGGTTGGATTTGGTTTGAGGGGTCTCATTCATGTCCATATAGGCCTCATGTATCATGTCAAACACCATCATGGAAGAATTTGAAGCCAGATCAGAAATTTCCAAAAATGGAAACTGGACCTGTAATTTTAACTGCCAAAAATGGAAAGTCTTGATCCTCAAACTTACATCATGATACAAGCTTCAAATGAATTTTTGCCCAACATGAAAGTTGAAGATCTTGTTCTCCCATTTCCAAAAAGTCCAAGAACTCTCAATTCCCATGTATGGTTGGCAAGTTATGATCGAATCATTTTCAGAAAATCTTGAACTTCAAAAGGCCATATCTCCCATACCATTTGGCCAATTTTGGTGGGGTTTTTTCCTACAAGTCACATTTGATCCCCTCTTTCCAAAAATGTAACTTTCATGTACCAAAACCTTATGGATCAAAATGGCATTTTTTGACTTACTTGAATTAATTTCAAGTGAAGTGAAATTTTGACTTTTTAAAATAAACCTTTTCCATCATTTTGGCCATTGGGAATTGATCTGAAATTGTATTTTGGACATGTTCAAAGTCAAATTCGTGCAAGTACATACACCCATCACCTAGTTGCTTGAGAATTGGAAAAAAGTACATTTCTCAACAACTCTATCCCATATTTTCATGAAGCTTTGATTTGTACTCTTAAGCAGAGTATTTGGACATCATTTTCTGTCATTGTGAACCCTAGCAGCAGCCACACATTCAAGACAGAAAAAAACCATTTCTCTCATTTTGCTCATTCTTCCATTTGTGAACTTTCTGTCAAAAAAACTCAAAGCACTCGATCTGGTTTTTGCTGCTACATCACATACCACCATTCTTGAGCTCATTGGAATCCTTAAACCACAACTGGAAGCAAGGAAAGCAGCACTGTTTTGATAAGCTCCATCAATGGCAGATTTTGAGTTAAGCCATTTCAAGGGTTGCTGAACCAAGCCAATTTCACCATTCATCATTTGAAGCCTTCTAGCTCATCTGTTTCACTTCAAAACGACCAAACAACCATTGCATCACAACTGTACTTCAACCTTGGTGAGTTTTTCGATTTTCACTATTCTTAAAACCAATACATGCTTTAAAAAGATCTCTCCATGCTGAGCTTCATGATGGTTTTGTTTTTTGAAATGGTTGGATATTCATGAAGTTATGCTAAAATGAAGTTTGATGTTGATTTGCATTCTTGCTCGATTCTTGAGCTTTGTGATGATTTAGTGAAAACCAATGATGGGTTCATGTTGCTTGTTGTTTGCTGATCATTTTTGTATATACAATTGCATTTTCTGGAAAAAAATTGGATGAGTCGAATTTGGAAGGGATGAAGGTACTGTTACTGTGTAGAAACCCTAATTTCAAAATCCATTTCCCAGAATTTCTGTTTTTTCCACGTGCATGGCATGGTCTGTTAGTCAACAACCAATAGGAACATTTCATTCCCGTGCCTTAAACGCCACCGTTTGGATTAGTGGCACTCATAATTACAAAAACGCCACTCCCGTGCCCCTTGGTCCCATTAGTCCATGTGTGTTTTCAATAATTATTTCATTTGATCATCAATCTTACAAAATTCATAACTCGTCCATTTTAAATCCAAATTTCATGGGATTTTTTGCATCATGTTCATCACAATCTCTAGTTTTTTATCATGATTTTTGCTGATTTTTTGGATGAGTAGATTTTAAATGGCATTAGGGTTTGTGACATGTATGCATATTTTGTACACTTTGCCAAAACATTTGTGAAATGATGATGCTTTATCCAATGGCTCCCAAATTTTTTGTGCTTGAACTAGACACATTCATGGTGATTTTGGTGTAGAGTTTGTGAATTTATCTTATGTGGTTTGAGAGTTGTGAATTTTTGAAGTAGGGTGTGACAATTTGTGTCACACCATTGATGTGCAACTTGTTGATTTTTGTACCCATGCTTCTTGACCTCCAATTGATCTGATTTTTTGCATGAACCTACTCTTGTATGTCTAGTTTACATGTGAATTTTCTTGGAATTATTTGTGGCATTTCCTAATTGTTTGAGATTTTCTCCCCTGCTTGGTCAAATGTTGACCTCATGTGACACTTGTTCCCATTTCATTTGTGAAATTCTCATACTTTATTAGATGGACATGAAATTTTACATGAGATAACTAGACATCCTAATCTTTGCCATGGTTTTAGTCCCATTCATTTATCATACACCATCTCTGATTTATGATTTTTCTAAGTTGATGCATGTTTGGTTGACTTCTTTGAGCATGTTCAAAATTGCTTTGACTTTCTGATTTTCATTGACTGCCTTCCACTTGTCCAAATGAGATGAAATTTGACATGCTTACCATGCTGTGGGTTGTGATTGATCATGATTTATTTGGTGATTTTTGGAAATGTTTAAGATTGCTTTTGAGTTAAGTCTTGCTGTTGACTTCTATGAGCTTCCAAATGCCATGCTTTGACTTCTATTGTTCATGAAATGATGATGATGATTGATATGAATGTGAAACCAATTGGCATTGATTCTTGATTGTTTGAACATGATTTTGGATGCTTGCCCTTTGCTGTTTTGACTTTTTCATTCTCTTTTGACCCTAGGCTTGCCCTAGTGGTCCTGTTACTCACTTTTGAGCTCATGTTTTCAGGTTTATCAACAAATGACCAATGAGACCAATTCTTTTTGATTGAGCTTGCTTGAATATCGTTGTCTAACTTGTTTGTTTTGTAGGTGGCTTGGCTCACATGCCTTGAGCCTTGTGCCTTGCACATTCACTTGCTTGTGTTGACTGGTTGATATCTGTTTCATTTTGATTCAACTTTGACTTGTATACTGACTGTGCTTGACTGGTTTCAGGTACTTTAGTTGCTCAGTTCCTTGTGAACTTTTGCTTTGCTTTGCTTGTATAAGCAATTTGCATTGAGGTATACCTTTCTCATCTTCATGTAGTCTGGAAGACCTGGCCTGTTACTTGGCCAGGCAATTGTCTGAAGTCCTCCTTAAGAGGCAATGTTTGTGACTGTTTACATTTGTCCTTGTATAGAGTCAAAGACCTCCTAAGTGAAGAGGCAATTGGCAGAACCAAGGGATAAGCAACCTATCCCCTGCTATTCAGTGTGTCTTCTGTTTTGCTCACACCACTGTGTTGATGCATTACAGATAAAAACCCAAGATCTTGTACAATTGTACAGTTGAGTCAGTTTCAAATGTGTAGAAGGGTTCCCACTTTCTGAACCCACACATTCTTGTCTTAAGCTCTCCCAGGCCAGGGATAAGAGCTGTGAAGTCTTATCTTCACTCACATTTCATCTGCTTCACCTTAGCCCCTCAATGGCAAGGTTAAGAGCAACATCTACCCAGTTCCAGAGGTTTGTTTGTTGAGGTTGATATGACCCCTCGACTAAAACCTAACCCTTGTTTGAGCCACTTGCTTGTGTATAGTGTGTGCTATCTGTGCTTGTATGTTTGTTTGACTTGCTTCCTGTGCAAGTTAGGGTTAGTTTAGACTTGCTTCCCGTGCAAGTTAGGTTTTGCTTGGCTTGCTTCCTGTGCAAGTTAAGTGTGTGTGTGGCTTGCTTCCTGTGCAAGTCATGTTTAGGATAGGCTTGCTTCCTGTGCAAGTTAGCTAGAAACCTTGACTTAGGGATGATTTTGCATGATAACATCTAGGCTCGAGTCGTAGTCTCCCTAGTTGTATCTCCCTCTGTTATCTGGTTAGGCTAGTCCTTTATCCCTCTGTAGGGGAACTACGTCGCCCTGATCCTCATACCAGATGAGGTACGTAGGCAGGAGATGAGCTGATCTCTCCGGGCGCCTGTGTCTTTGTTTTGTCTTGTTGTGTGCTTGGAAGCTGATGTAAGTCCATCGAGTGGCATTTGGGTTCCAGTGTGGGTTTGTTGGTTCGGATGCTGATGTAAGTCCAGTGATTGGCATTCAGGCTCCACGTTTGCCTTTGCCTGTGTTTGTTTGTGTGCGTGTCAGCCGAGCTACGAATGCTCTGATTCTTCTTTCGTCCAAAGGAGATACGTATGCATAGGATGCGATATCCTAGCGAGCATGTGTCGTTTCCCCAGTCCGAACTACTTCGACTCTGATGTTTATGCCTGATAGACTAAGTAGGCCCAGGATGCGATATCCTGCCGAGTCAGTTTTAGTCAGTTCTCTTTTGTCTCTTTCAGCCAGTGTGTGTGTGTTTGAGCAGTGTTTTAGCAACCATTTTCCTTTCTATTGTGCGTGGATCCCGTCGAGTACGACGGATGCGTAGGGGTGCTAATACCTTCCCTTCGCATAACCGACTCCCGAAACCCATTCTCTTTGGTCGCGAGACCATGTTCTTTCCAGGTTTACTTTGAGCGTTTCCTTTCCCTCTTTTGGGATAAATAACGCACGGTGGCGGCTCTGTTGTTCTTGTTTTCCTGCCGGTTTTTCGCGTGATGCGACAGCTGGCGACTCTGCTGGGGACACTAGAGAAGTTGACCTGTGCTGGTCCATCTTGCCTAAGCGAGTCTCTCCTAGCGTTCTCTAGGTTAGGGTTTTGGTTGCTGTTTGCTGTTATTTATTGCATTCATTTATTTATTGTTTGCATTTATGTTTACATTAATGTTTGCATTCATATTCATCTGTTCACCTGGCTGGCTGGTTGTCTGTTTCTCTCTGTTGGGGTGGGAGTTACATGAGGTAAAAGGCCCAATACCCAGGCCATGAGTGAAATCTAGGATACTTAGGAATAGAGTGATTCATGGGAAGCGGGTGGTATTGCGCCACTTAGCGGAACATTGATATCACGAGCAGTTCAGACCCTGGTGGGATATTATCGTTACATACTTCGGGTGTGTATATGATGGTATTCTGCGAAAGGTTATTTATGCTGCGTTTCTCTCAGCCTTTACCCTGGCCTAGACTACACCCGTGAGTGGGGAGGGGATGATCATTATTACAAGTACAGGTACTTGTTGGTGACTTGTGATCCTGTTGGTGACTATTGGTTCAGAATTTTGGGGTCTCAGATGACTTTGGGTTTCAGATGAATTTGTGGTTCCGAGTTCAAGCCGAAGCTTTGATCCTGTGTTCTGAGAGACACAGCCAACCAGTCCAGTCTGCATCATTTGCGTCATAGCATATTTATTTTTCAAAAGAAACGCAATAAAAAAAAGATACAAAAAAAAAAGAGAGAAAAGGAAAAAAAAAGGGCTAATCCCTGCATGCATATCATTTCTCAGGTACATTCCAGAGCTTGTTCACTGATAGAGATGGCAACAGTCCCAGAGTTGAAGCGGAAGACTTGTTCCTACAGCTTTCACCGTGAACCTTTGACGTCTCTGATTGAGTTGAGCAACCTTATGACCAGTGGTAACCAGAAGGGGTTTGTTGACCAGTATGGAGATATTCTGACACTGTTGAAGATGGTAGTCGATCCGGTGCCGTTGCAGACTCTTCTACAGTTCTACGACCCAGAGCTTCATTGTTTCACCTTTCAAGATTATCAGTTGGCGCCTACTCTTGAGGAGTACTCCATTCTGCTGAGTGTCCCGGTCCGGTATCAGGTTCCTTTCTTGGATGTGCCCAAGGAGGTTGATTTCAGAGTTGTTGCCAGAGCTCTCCATTTGGGTGTCAAGGAAGTAAGTGATAGTTGGAAGTCCAGTGGGGATGTTGTAGGATTGCCTTTGAAGTTTCTGTTGAGGGTAGCTAGAGAAGAAGCAGAGAAGGGAAGTTGGGAAGCCTTTCATGCTCAGTCGGCCGTCATGATCTATGGGATCGTCTTGTTTCCGAGTATGCCCAATTTTGTTGACTATGCTGCAGTCAGTATTTTCATTGGAGGAAATCCAGTTCCTACTCTGTTGGCTGACACTTACTATGCTATTCACAGTAGGCATGGTAAGGGTGGGGCTATCAGGTGTTGTCTCCCGCTTTTGCTCAGATGGTTCTTGTCTCTCCTGCCAGTCAGTGGACCTTTTGTGGATGCTCAGAGCACGCATAAGTGGACTCAGAGGGTTATGTCTCTTACCTCCTATGATATCAGGTGGCAATCTTACCGGATGGATGTGCGTAACGTCATTATGAGCTGTGGAGGATTCCGTAATGTGCCACTCGTAGGGACTAGGGGTTGCATCAATTACAACCCGGTTCTTTCTCTTCGCCAGTTGGGGTTTGTGATGAAGGGAAGACCACTGGAGGCTGAGGTAGCTGAAAGTGTGTATTCTGAGAAGCAGAGTGACCCGGACAGATTGGAGCAGATAGGGAGAGCTTGGAAGTCTATTGGTATGAAGGATGGATCTGTCTTAGGGAAGAAGTTTGCCGTTGCTATGCCTGATTACACTGATTGGGTCAAGGAGAGAGTAGAAACTTTGTTGTTACCCTACGATAGGATGGAGCCGTTGCACGAGCAACCACCTTTGATCCTTGCTGAGAGTGTGCCTGCGGAGCACTACAAGCAAGCCTTGATGGAGAATCGCCGTTTGAGAGAGAAGGAGCAAGATACCCAGATGGAGTTGTACAAAGCCAAAGCTGATAGGTTGAACTTGGCTCATCAACTCAGAGGAGTGCGAGAAGAGGATGCTAGCAGACTGAGAAGCAAGAAGAGATCCTACGAGGAGGTGGAGAGCATGTTAGATGCAGAACACCGGGAGTGCTTGAGGTTGCAGAGGGTTGAGGCCAGCTATCAGAAGAAGATCAGAGACCTGGAGAAGCAACTCAGAGATAAAGACATCCAGTTGAAGAAGGAAGTAGACTTGAGACAGGCATCAGAGAACCACCTTGGAGGAGAAGTGGTAGAGCTTAGACGACAACTGAAGGAGAAGATCACTCTTTTGCCAGAATGTTCAGAATGTGACCTGTTGATAGACCAGTGTCAGTACTTGAAGACCCTCATTCCGGGAGCCCGTTTGTCTTAGCTTGTATCTTTGATATGTATGTTGAGAATCACCTCCAGGCTTGTTGGATGGGATTCATTGTTGTACTCCGATTGTTTGGATTTTCTTTGTCGACTTTGTTGTACGATCCTGTTACTCATATAGATGAGGTTGTTGGTTTCACCTTGTACTCATCACTCTCGTGTATGTTGTTTCTGTGCTTCTATGTTGTTCTTGCTGCAGGTTGCCATCTTTTGAGGATGACTCAGGCTCTTTGAATGCCTGAGGAATGAACATATCATGTGCATCATACGCATCATTAGCATCATACTCATATCATTTTGCATAACAGGTGTTCTTGGTCGTGACTTCTCACTCTTGGTTCCTGTTCAGGCAGGATAGCTGATCAACGTCCGCACCGCTACTCAACAAGACTGAATCAACAGAGAGGTATGGATCAAGTTCAAGCTGAGTTGGCTGAGATGAAGGCTAACATGGCCCAGTTTATGAATATGATGCAAGGGGTTGCGCAAGGTCAAGAAGAGCTTCGAGCCATGGTTCAGAGACAAGAGGCTGCAATTCCACCGGTCAACCATGCTCCGCCAGAGGGAGGCCCGGTCAATGATAATCATGTTGCTGCTGCTGTACCCATCAACAACTATGCAGTAGGTGATGAGTTGGGGGGTATTCGAATCAACGGTCAACCTATTGCTCCAGATGCCGCTAATGCCAGAGCAGTCCGTGCCCCAGCCCGTAATCCTGCTCCGATTGTTGACAGACAAGAGGATATGTTCACTCTGCTCAGTGAAGACGAAGACGTTCTGGGAAGGGTTGATGAGAGGGATCGTAAAGTTAATGCCCTTGCTGAGAAAATTAAAGCTATGGAATGTCAGAATTCTCTCGGTTTTGATGTTACCAATATGGGGTTGGTGGAAGGTTTGAGAATCCCTTACAAGTTCAAAGCACCGTCCTTCGATAAATACAACGGTACTTCTTGCCCTCGCACCCACGTGCAGGCTTATTATCGAAATATCTCTGCGTATACAGATGATGAAAAGATGTGGATGTATTTTTTCCAAGATAGTCTATCTGGGGCTTCTTTGGACTGGTACATGGAATTGAAGAGAGATTGTATCCGATGCTGGAGGGATCTGGGTGAGGCCTTTTTGAGGCAATACAAACACAACATGGACATGGCACCGAGCCGGACTCAGCTGCAGAGTCTTTGTCAGAAATCCAATGAAAGCTTCAAGGAGTACGCCCAGAGGTGGCGTGAACTGGCTGCTAGAGTTCAACCCCCTATGCTGGAGAGGGAGTTGACAGATATGTTTATCGGCACTCTTCAGGGTGTGTTTATGGACCGGATGGGGAGCTGCCCATTCGGTAGTTTTTCTGATGTTGTCATTTGTGGAGAGAGGACTGAGAGCTTGATTAAAACTGGGAAGATCCAAGATGCTGGTTCCTCTTCTTCTAAGAAGCCATTTGCTGGGGCACCTCGTCGAAGAGAGGGTGAAACTAATGTTGTTCAACACCGCAGAGATCAGAACAGAATTGAATACCGTCAAGCTGCTGCAGTGACCATTCCGGCACCTCAACCTCGTCAACAACAACAACAAAGAGTTCAACAACCGCAACAACAACAACAACAACGTCCGTATCAGCCCAGACAAAGGATGCCTGATCGACGTTTTGATTCGCTACCCATGTCGTACGCCGAACTGCTGCCCGAACTACTCAGGTTGGGGATGGTTGAGTTGCGTACAATGGCTCCGCCTACAGTATTGCCTCCTGGGTACGACGCCAACGTCCGTTGTGACTTTCACTCTGGGGCACCAGGGCATCATACTGAGAAGTGTCGGGCTCTCCAGCACAAGGTCCAAGATTTGATCGATGCCAAGGCGATCAACTTCGCTCCAGTGCCTAACGTCGTAAACAACCCTATGCCTCAGCATGGTGGGCATAGTGAACAATATTGAGGGGAAAGAAGCTGAAGATCTGGTTGTTAATGTTGATGATGTTCAGACTTCTCTGCTAGTTGTGAAGGGCCGTCTGCTGAATGGGGGTGTCTACTCGGGCTGTGATGAGGATTGTTTGGGCTGTGCAGAATCAGAATGGTTGCGACCAGTTGAGGGCCGGTATCCAGGGTATGATGGATGAGGGTTGTTTGCAATTCAGTAGGGCTGTAAAAGATCGTGGAACAGTGTCAACTATCACCATTTACTTTAAACCGTCTGAAGGACGTGGACAAAGGGTCGTTAGTGCACCTGCAACAAATGGTACCCCAGTTACCATTTCCGTGCCTGTAACCATCAGTGCTCCAACTACTATCGTTGCGTCTGGAAGAAGGGCTGTTGAGAATAGTAGAGTCGTGCCGTGGAAGTATGATAATGCTTACCGCAGTAACAGAAGGGCTGAAAGTCAGACGAGACCAGTGAATCAAACTCCAGTGACAATTGGTTTACCGAATAGAGTTCCTGCAACTGTTGGTCCGGCTGTGGATAATGTAGGGGGTCCAGGAGGTTTTACCAGAAGCGGTCGTCTGTTCGCACCGCAGCCTTTGAGGGACAATAATGCTGAGGCTCTCGCCAAAGCAAAGGGTAAGCAAGCTGTGGTTGAGGAAGAGCCTGTCCAGAAGGAAGCGCCCGAGGGCTCATTTGAGAAAGACGTGGAGGAGTTTATGAAAGTAATCAAGAAGAGTGACTACAAGATTGTAGATCAGTTGAATCAAACTCCGTCCAAGATTTCTATACTTTCACTGTTGTTGTGCTCTGAGGCACACCGTAATGCCTTGCTGAAGATGTTGAATCTGGCTTACGTGCCTCAGGAGATTTCTGTCAATCAACTGGAGGGTGTGATGGCCAATGTGAGCACCAGGCATGGTGTAGGATTCACCAACCTGGACTTACCGCCTGAAGGGCGAAACCATAACAAAGCCTTGCACATCACCATGGAGTGCAAGGGGGCAGTGTTGTCTCACGTATTGGTAGACACCGGGTCGTCGCTGAATGTGCTGCCTAAGCAGATTCTGAAGAAGATTGATGTGGAAGGGTTTGTGCTTACTCCCAGTGACCTGATCGTTCGTGCTTTCGACGGCTCCAAACGTTCTGTGTGTGGGGAAGTTACCTTGCCTGTGAAGATAGGTCCTGAGGTATTCGATATCATCTTCTATGTTATGGACATCCAGCCCGCCTATAGTTGTTTATTGGGGCGTCCATGGATTCATGCAGCAGGGGCAGTCTCGTCGACTCTCCATCAAAAGCTCAAGTATGTCTGGAACGGTCAGATTGTGACCGTGTGCGGTGAAGAAGAGATTCTGGTGAGTCATCTATCCTCGTTCAAATATGTTGAGGTGGATGGCGAGATCCACGAAACCTTATGCCAGGCGTTTGAGACTGTGGCTCTTGAGAAAGTGGCGTACGCTGAGCAGAGGAAGCCAGGTGCTTCAATTACTTCTTACAAGCAGGCTAAGGAGGTTGTTGATTCTGGCAAAGCTGAAGGCTGGGGCAAGATGGTGGATTTGCCTGTCAAAGAAGACAAATTTGGCGTTGGTTACGAGCCTCTCCAAGCAGAGCAGAATGGTCAAGCGGGTCCGAGTACCTTTACCAGCGCTGGGCTGATGAATCATGGCGACGTCTCTGCAACCGGTAGTGAAGACTGTGACAGTGATTGTGATTTGGACAACTGGGTTCGCCCGTGTGCACCAGGGGGGTCTATCAACAACTGGACGGCTGAAGAAGTGGTTCAAGTTACTCTTCTGACAGAGTAATTTTCTGTTGTTTTGTCATTTTGCATGAAAATCCTACGATCTGCCCAAGGCGTAGTGATTCATTGTAGGGCCTCATCATGTTTTAATGATTATCATTAATGAAGGACATTTTTTGAAATCAAACTTTGTGATCCCTGTCTTTCTATTTTTTGTTTTCATCTTTTTTCAAAACAATAAAAATGGCAATGTTTTTGTTTTTTGTGACTTTATTGAACTCTTTTTCTAAAACAAAGCATTAAACATGCAGAAGCGATCTTATGGCATTCACTATGAACAGTTCTGTTATGGCTCAGTATGATTTCGACAATCCCATCTACCAAGCTGAAGAGGAGAGTGAGGAAGACTGTGAACTCCCTGCAGAATTGGTCAGATTGCTGAAGCAGGAGGAAAGGGTCATCCAACCTCATCAGGAGGAGTTGGAGGTTGTTAATTTGGGTACTGAGGACGCCAAAAGAGAAATCAAGATTGGGGCTGCTTTAGAGGACTCTGTCAAGAGGAGGCTGATTGAGATGCTGAGAGAATATGTGGAGATATTCGCCTGGTCATATCAAGATATGCCTGGGTTAGATACAGACATTGTGGTGCATCGATTACCTCTTAGAGAAGGATGTCCTTCGGTCAAGCAGAAGCTTCGTAGAACGAGTCCTGATATGGCAACTAAGATCAAGGAAGAGGTTCAGAAGCAGTGGGATGCAGGTTTTTTGGCTGTTACAAGTTATCCCCCATGGGTGGCCAACATCGTTCCTGTGCCGAAGAAGGATGGTAAAGTCAGAATGTGTGTCGATTACCGGGATTTGAATAGAGCGAGTCCGAAAGATGATTTCCCATTACCTCACATTGATGTATTGGTTGATAATACGGCTCAATCCTCGGTATTCTCTTTCATGGATGGTTTCTCTGGATATAATCAGATCAAGATGGCGCCAGAGGACATGGAAAAGACGACATTCATTACACCTTGGGGCACGTTCTGCTATAAGGTGATGCCATTTGGGCTAAAGAATGCTGGTGCTACCTATCAGAGGGCAATGACGACTCTTTTTCATGACATGATGCACAAAGAAATTGAAGTGTACGTAGATGATATGATTGCGAAGTCGCAGACAGAAGAGGAGCACCTGGTTAATTTGCAGAAGCTGTTTGACCGGTTGAGAAAGTTCAAGCTGAGGTTGAATCCGAACAAGTGTACGTTTGGGGTGAGATCAGGGAAGCTTTTAGGCTTCATTGTCAGTGAGAAAGGGATTGAGGTTGATCCAGCAAAAGTCAAAGCTATTCAAGAGATGCCTGAACCGAAAACGGAGAAGCAAGTCCGTGGGTTTTTAGGGAGATTGAACTACATTGCAAGGTTCATATCTCACCTAACTGCCACATGTGAACCAATTTTCAAACTGCTCAGAAAGAATCAGGCGATCAAGTGGAATGATGATTGTCAGAAAGCTTTTGACAAGATTAAGGAGTATTTACAAAACCTCCAATCCTTATACCTCCAGTTCCAGGGAGACCTCTGATAATGTACCTGTCAGTGACTGAGAACTCGATGGGGTGTGTATTGGGACAGCATGACGAGTCTGGTCGAAAAGAGCATGCCATATACTACCTTAGCAAAAAGTTTACCGACTGTGAAACAAGATATTCACTGCTCGAGAAAACTTGCTGTGCTTTGGCCTGGGCTGCTCGCCGACTGAGGCAGTATATGTTGAACCATACTACCTTATTGATTTCTAAGATGGATCCAGTGAAGTACATCTTTGAGAAACCGGCTCTCACCGGACGCGTTGCTCGTTGGCAGATGATTCTAACAGAATATGATATTCAGTACACGTCACAAAAGGCCATCAAAGGTAGTATTCTGTCAGACTACCTCGCCGAGCAACCGATTGAAGATTATCAGCCTATGATGTTTGAATTCCCTGATGAAGACATCATGTATCTTAAGATGAAAGATTGCGAAGAGCCTCTTGTCGAGGAAGGACCGGATCCGGATGACAAATGGACACTGATGTTTGATGGGGCTGTGAATATGAACGGTAACGGTGTTGGGGCAGTATTGATCAATCCCAAAGGTGCTCATATACCTTTTTCTGCCAGATTGACGTTTGACGTCACCAACAACGAAGCTGAGTATGAGGCTTGTATCATGGGGATAGAAGAAGCCATTGATCTGAGGATCAAAACTCTGGACATCTATGGAGATTCCGCTCTAGTGATCAATCAAGTCAACGGAGATTGGAATACGAATCAGCCGCATTTGATTCCGTATAGAGATTACACCAGAAGAATACTGACGTTCTTCAAGAAGGTGAAGTTGTATCATGTCCCCCGGGATGAGAATCAAATGGCTGATGCCTTGGCCACTTTGTCGTCTATGATCAAAGTTCATTGGTGGAATCATGTGCCACATGTTGCGGTGAATCGACTCGAGAGGCCTGCGTATGTGTTTGCAGCCGAGTCTGTTGTGATTGATGAGAAGCCGTGGTATTATGACATCAAGAACTTCCTCAAGACTCAGGAGTATCCTGAAGGTGCGTCGAAGAATGACAAGAAAACCCTGAGGAGGCTAGCTGGAAGCTTCTATTTGAATCAGGATGATGTGCTGTATAAGAGAAACTTTGACATGGTCTTGCTCAGATGCGTGGACAGACCCGAGGCAGACATGTTAATGCAGGAAGTTCATGAAGGTTCCTTCGGTACTCATGCCGGCGGACATGCAATGGCTAAGAAATTGTTGAGAGCGGGTTATTACTGGATGACTATGGAATCCGATTGTTTCAAGTATGCTCGGAAGTGCCATAAGTGTCAAATCTATGCTGATAAGGTGCATGTACCACCAAGCCCTCTGAATGTCATGAATTCGCCTTGGCCGTTTGCCATGTGGGGCATTGATATGATTGGGAAGATTGAGCCTACTGCTTCGAATGGACATCGCTTCATCTTGGTTGCGATTGACTATTTCACCAAATGGGTGGAAGCAGCTTCCTATGCTAACGTTACCAAACAAGTGGTTACCCGGTTCATCAAGAAGGAAATCATCTGTCGTTATGGAGTTCCTGAGAGAATCATCACTGACAATGGTTCGAATCTCAATAACAAGATGATGAAAGAGCTTTGTAAAGATTTCAAGATTGAACATCACAATTCTTCTCCTTACAGACCGAAGATGAATGGTGCTGTAGAAGCGGCGAACAAGAATATCAAGAAGATTGTGCAGAAGATGGTCGTTACGTACAAGGATTGGCATGAGATGCTGCCTTTCGCTTTGCATGGGTACCGTACCTCAGTACGTACGTCGACCGGGGCAACCCCTTACTCCCTTGTGTATGGTATGGAAGCTGTCCTACCTGTTGAAGTGGAGATTCCTTCTCTGAGAGTTTTATTGGATGTCAAGCTGGACGAAGCCGAGTGGATTCGAACAAGGTTTAACGAGTTGAGCCTTATCGAAGAGAGACGGCTAGCAGCTGTATGCCATGGACAGTTGTATCAGCGAAGGATGAAGCGAGCCTTTGATCAGAAAGTGCGTCCTCGAAGCTATCAGATCGGTGATCTAGTTTTGAAGAGGATCCTCCCTCCCGGTGCAGATAACAGGGGCAAGTGGACTCCTAATTATGAAGGTCCATATGTTGTGAAAAAGGTATTCTCCGGTGGAGCCTTGATGCTTACAACTATGGATGGTGAAGATTTTCCGTCTCCTGTTAACTCAGATGTAGTCAAAAAATACTTCGCATAAATTGACCCGCTGGACAAAAAGAACAAAAGAGTCCAGGCAAAAAAGGGCATCCCGGCGAACCAAAAAACAGAAAAAAAGGTTCGGGCAAAAATTAGGGATAAAATGAAAAGAATTTGTACACCCGGTAAGTCGAAAACCCGCAAGGGCGGCTTAGGCAAAAATGGGTATCCTGGTGGATTGACACCCGAAAGGGCGATCCAGCCAAAAGAGGGATTAAAGCGAAGACTACAGTCTGAGTTGTCTGTACTTCATCAAGCTTTGTCGTCTACCATCTCGAAAGATGTGATCCGTCCAGTCATTCTTCTCAGAAAGCAAGGAGTTGGGAGGAAAACTGATGATCTGTGAGTTATAACAGAATTGGGAAATAGTGGATGCCGTGTTCACGTTGCCATTAGTATAGATTTTTCCTTTTATGCGCAATTACCTCTTTCTAGGAATTGCTTCCCAATGTATTTGCCTTTTCAGGCGCATTTTCAATCAATAAAAGTCGTTATTCAGATAAATAGCTCTTTGGTTTTTATTTTTTACTGTTTTGTTTGCAAAAATGTCCAAATTTTTGATAAGCATTGCATATAAGAACATGAAGGCTACACAATAACGTGCAAAAAGATGAAACATTTGAAAATCATTTTGAATGTTGAGGACACTTGAGCGTATCTTGTCCATGTATCCCCTGGGGGCATTTTGTTGTGCTGTTTTTCAGATTGGCATCTGTGAGGACGTTTCCTCAGCAGATATTTTCCCCAAGCAAGTTTGGAAGCTATCAGAGCTATGTTCCCCTGCGGAGACGTCTGTGGATAGTGCCTTCTATTCCCCAACAGATCTAAGGATTGCCTATTCCCAGCAGGCCTGTATTTGCCGATTTCCTCCCCGAGTGAGGCAGGTTCTTTGAAATTTATCTCCAGCATTTATCCTATCTGTGGACTGAAGGATATCCCCAGCGGAGTTTACCTTCCCCTCAGCAGCAATGCTATTCTCCAACATGAGTGAGAAGTCGTTGCTCTCCTTGCAGAGTCTCCCCGCAAAGTTGGAGTACCCTATCAGTTTTGGCTCCCTAGCCGGAGTTTTTTTTTCATCATTTTTGCATTTTTGCATTTTAGTGATCATTGCATCCTCAAACTGCGTAGCATTCCCATTCAATATGGAACATTACGCCATAGAAAAATTCAAACATATGCATTCATGTGTTAACCTCACCAGACTATATCCCCGGCAGAGGCGGATCATTTCATTCAACATCAGCACAGCAAGTCTGCTACAGTTGCTCTTGACAGCATTCAGGATTGATATCCCCACAGAAGTTTATTACCTCACCCGTTGGTGACAGAAAGTTTGTTTCTCCCCAGTGAGACCCCCAGCAAGTGGTCAACCTTGCCTTGACATATCTAAAAGGTCGTTCTTGTGATACCGCTAAGTGTCATACTAGCACTCGCGTGTGTTTCTTTGTTTGGTGTCGGTAAACACCATTGTTCCGGTGTCTGTAAACATCGGGTTTTCTTCCCAGTCATCAGTAAATGTCTGGTCATCATTGTTGGTGTCTGTAAACACCATTGTTTCGGTGTCTGTAAACATCGGGTATTCTCTCCAGTCATCAGTAAATGTCTGGTCATCATTTTTGGTGTCAGTAAACACCATTGTTTCGGTGTCTGTAAACATCGGGTATTCTCTCCAGTCATCAGTAAATGTCTGGTCATCATTGTTGGTGTCGGTAAACACCATTGTTTCGGTGTCTGTAAACATCGGGTTTTCTCCCCAGTCATCGGTAAATGTCTGGTCATTTTTTGATATCGGTAAACATCATCTTTCGATGTCGGTAAACATCGAGTCTTTTCTGCAGTCATCGGTAAATGTCTGATAATCCCCAGCTAGAAATCCCCAGTAGAGTCATCGGTAAATGTCCTATCTGGTTTCCGGTTGCGAATATTTGTTTGTATCTCCCCAATAAATTTCTCATTCCCAGTCATCGGTAAATGTCTGGTCATTCTTTTGATGTCGGTAAACATCATCTTTCGATGTCGGTAAACATTGAGTATCATCCCAGTCATCGGTAAATGTCTGGTCATTCTTTGTTCTCTTGTTAATGAAATCAAGATCCCCAGAAATCGTCGGTAAACGTCTTGTCTGATTACACCACAAAGATTTTGTTCCTCCCCAAGTGGAGACGCCATCGGTAAATGGCCCTGTATGTTTCGATATCGGTAAATATTGAATGCCCAGTTTTATCCGCCATCGGTAAATGGCCCCGTTTTCTTCGATATCGGTAAATATCAGATCCCCAGTTGCAGTAGCCATCGGTAAATGGTCGAGTTGAAGTTGATATCGGTAAAAGTCAAGTTTCTTTGAAACCACCATCGGTAAATGGTCTTGCTTCCTTTTACATCAGAGTTGTTTCCCAGCAGTCATCGGTAGATGGTCTTGCTGAAGTTGATATCGGTAAATATCAAGTTACCAGTTTCTAACCATCGGTAAATGGTTTCGCCTTTCTGAAGTTGTCAATTGCAGGCGTCATCGGTAAATGACGTGGTTCTTCTTGTATCATATCAGTGCAAATTTCTACGGTTCTTGGTATTCAATCCCTGTTTACCCTGAAAGTCTGACAGCCGTTGCTCTCATCCATTCGGGTTCCCAGCTGATTGAATAGGGGCAGCTGTAGCACCTCAAATTTGCACCTATCATTGTACATACATTCTCATATTAGGTCATAGCATAACATGGTCCACTGCATAGCATTGCATTGTCCCATTTGCCTCAAGTGCAAGCCAATCAAGAAATTAGGTCAAACTGGTCAGGAGATCAGTCAGTCAAGCAAGCAAGCACAATTCTCAAGGAGCCAAGGCCCTAGGGTTGGCCCAACATGTTCACATGACTTGGAGGTCCATTTGAAGTGTTTTGGTCAAGGATTGGATGTTCAGAAGTCATCAGTCAATGCACAATCAGTCAGAAACCCTAAAAGTCAACTGTTGGTCAACTGTCCATTTAATCAGTGATTTGATGGTTGGATTTGGTTTGAGGGGTCTCATTCATGTCCATATAGGCCTCATGTATCATGTCAAACACCATCATGGAAGAATTTGAAGCCAGATCAGAAATTTCCAAAAATGGAAACTGGACCTGTAATTTTAACTGCCAAAAATGGAAAGTCTTGATCCTCAAACTTACATCATGATACAAGCTTCAAATGAATTTTTGCCCAACATGAAAGTTGAAGATCTTGTTCTCCCATTTCCAAAAAGTCCAAGAACTCTCAATTCCCATGTATGGTTGGCAAGTTATGATCGAATCATTTTCAGAAAATCTTGAACTTCAAAAGGCCATATCTCCCATACCATTTGGCCAATTTTGGTGGGGTTTTTTCCTACAAGTCACATTTGATCCCCTCTTTCCAAAAATGTAACTTTCATGTACCAAAACCTTATGGATCAAAATGGCATTTTTGACTTACTTGAATTAATTTCAAGTGAAGTGAAATTTTGACTTTTTAAAATAAACCTTTTCCATCATTTTGGCCATTGGGAATTGATCTGAAATTGTATTTTGGACATGTTCAAAGTCAAATTCGTGCAAGTACATACACCCATCACCTAGTTGCTTGAGAATTGGAAAAAAGTACATTTCTCAACAACTCTATCCCATATTTTCATGAAGCTTTGATTTGTACTCTTAAGCAGAGTATTTGGACATCATTTTCTGTCATTGTGAACCCTAGCAGCAGCCACACATTCAAGACAGAAAAAAACCATTTCTCTCATTTTGCTCATTCTTCCATTTGTGAACTTTCTGTCAAAAAAACTCAAAGCACTCGATCTGGTTTTTGCTGCTACATCACATACCACCATTCTTGAGCTCATTGGAATCCTTAAACCACAACTGGAAGCAAGGAAAGCAGCACTGTTTTGATAAGCTCCATCAATGGCAGATTTTGAGTTAAGCCATTTCAAGGGTTGCTGAACCAAGCCAATTTCACCATTCATCATTTGAAGCCTTCTAGCTCATCTGTTTCACTTCAAAACGACCAAACAACCATTGCATCACAACTGTACTTCAACCTTGGTGAGTTTTTCGATTTTCACTATTCTTAAAACCAATACATGCTTTAAAAAGATCTCTCCATGCTGAGCTTCATGATGGTTTTGTTTTTGAAATGGTTGGATATTCATGAAGTTATGCTAAAATGAAGTTTGATGTTGATTTGCATTCTTGCTCGATTCTTGAGCTTTGTGATGATTTAGTGAAAACCAATGATGGGTTCATGTTGCTTGTTGTTTGCTGATCATTTTTGTATATACAATTGCATTTTCTGGAAAAAAATTGGATGAGTCGAATTTGGAAGGGATGAAGGTACTGTTACTGTGTAGAAACCCTAATTTCAAAATCCATTTCCCAGAATTTCTGTTTTTTCCACGTGCATGGCATGGTCTGTTAGTCAACAACCAATAGGAACATTTCATTCCCGTGCCTTAAACGCCACCGTTTGGATTAGTGGCACTCATAATTACAAAAACGCCACTCCCGTGCCCCTTGGTCCCATTAGTCCATGTGTGTTTTCAATAATTATTTCATTTGATCATCAATCTTACAAAATTCATAACTCGTCCATTTTAAATCCAAATTTCATGGGATTTTTTGCATCATGTTCATCACAATCTCTAGTTTTTTATCATGATTTTTGCTGATTTTTTGGATGAGTAGATTTTAAATGGCATTAGGGTTTGTGACATGTATGCATATTTTGTACACTTTGCCAAAACATTTGTGAAATGATGATGCTTTATCCAATGGCTCCCAAATTTTTTGTGCTTGAACTAGACACATTCATGGTGATTTTGGTGTAGAGTTTGTGAATTTATCTTATGTGGTTTGAGAGTTGTGAATTTTTGAAGTAGGGTGTGACAATTTGTGTCACACCATTGATGTGCAACTTGTTGATTTTTGTACCCATGCTTCTTGACCTCCAATTGATCTGATTTTTTGCATGAACCTACTCTTGTATGTCTAGTTTACATGTGAATTTTCTTGGAATTATTTGTGGCATTTCCTAATTGTTTGAGATTTTCTCCCCTGCTTGGTCAAATGTTGACCTCATGTGACACTTGTTCCCATTTCATTTGTGAAATTCTCATACTTTATTAGATGGACATGAAATTTTACATGAGATAACTAGACATCCTAATCTTTGCCATGGTTTTAGTCCCATTCATTTATCATACACCATCTCTGATTTATGATTTTTCTAAGTTGATGCATGTTTGGTTGACTTCTTTGAGCATGTTCAAAATTGCTTTGACTTTCTGATTTTCATTGACTGCCTTCCACTTGTCCAAATGAGATGAAATTTGACATGCTTACCATGCTGTGGGTTGTGATTGATCATGATTTATTTGGTGATTTTTGGAAATGTTTAAGATTGCTTTTGAGTTAAGTCTTGCTGTTGACTTCTATGAGCTTCCAAATGCCATGCTTTGACTTCTATTGTTCATGAAATGATGATGATGATTGATATGAATGTGAAACCAATTGGCATTGATTCTTGATTGTTTGAACATGATTTTGGATGCTTGCCCTTTGCTGTTTTGACTTTTTCATTCTCTTTTGACCCTAGGCTTGCCCTAGTGGTCCTGTTACTCACTTTTGAGCTCATGTTTTCAGGTTTATCAACAAATGACCAATGAGACCAATTCTTTTTGATTGAGCTTGCTTGAATATCGTTGTCTAACTTGTTTGTTTTGTAGGTGGCTTGGCTCACATGCCTTGAGCCTTGTGCCTTGCACATTCACTTGCTTGTGTTGACTGGTTGATATCTGTTTCATTTTGATTCAACTTTGACTTGTATACTGACTGTGCTTGACTGGTTTCAGGTACTTTAGTTGCTCAGTTCCTTGTGAACTTTTGCTTTGCTTTGCTTGTATAAGCAATTTGCATTGAGGTATACCTTTCTCATCTTCATGTAGTCTGGAAGACCTGGCCTGTTACTTGGCCAGGCAATTGTCTGAAGTCCTCCTTAAGAGGCAATGTTTGTGACTGTTTACATTTGTCCTTGTATAGAGTCAAAGACCTCCTAAGTGAAGAGGCAATTGGCAGAACCAAGGGATAAGCAACCTATCCCCTGCTATTCAGTGTGTCTTCTGTTTTGCTCACACCACTGTGTTGATGCATTACAGATAAAAACCCAAGATCTTGTACAATTGTACAGTTGAGTCAGTTTCAAATGTGTAGAAGGGTTCCCACTTTCTGAACCCACACATTCTTGTCTTAAGCTCTCCCAGGCCAGGGATAAGAGCTGTGAAGTCTTATCTTCACTCACCTTTCATCTGCTTCACCTTAGCCCCTCAATGGCAAGGTTAAGAGCAACATCTACCCAGTTCCAGAGGTTTGTTTATTGAGGTTGATATGACCCCTCGACTAAAACCTAACCCTTGTTTGAGCCACTTGCTTGTGTATAGTGTGTGCTATCTGTGCTTGTATGTTTGTTTGACTTGCTTCCTGTGCAAGTTAGGGTTAGTTTAGACTTGCTTCCCGTGCAAGTTAGGTTTTGCTTGGCTTGCTTCCTGTGCAAGTTAAGTGTGTGTGTGGCTTGCTTCCTGTGCAAGTCATGTTTAGGATAGGCTTGCTTCCTGTGCAAGTTAGCTAGAAACCTTGACTTAGGGATGATTTTTCATGATAACATCTAGGCTCGAGTCGTAGTCTCCCTAGTTGTGTCTCCCTCTGTTATCTGGTTAGGCTAGTCCTTTATCCCCCTGTAGGGGAACTACGTCGCCCTGATCCTCATACCAGATGAGGTACGTAGGCAGGAGATGAGCTGATCTCTCCGGGCGCCTGTGTCTTTGTTTTGTCTTGTTGTGTGCTTGGAAGCTGATGTAAGTCCATCGAGTGGCATTTGGGTTCCAGTGTGGGTTTGTTGGTTCGGATGCTGATGTAAGTCCAGTGATTGGCATTCAGGCTCCACGTTTGCCTTTGCCTGTGTTTGTTTGTGTGCGTGTCAGCCGAGCTACGAATGCTCTGATTCTTCTTTCGTCCAAAGGAGATACGTATGCATAGGATGCGATATCCTAGCGAGCATGTGTCGTTTCCCCAGTCCGAACTACTTCGACTCTGATGTCTATGCCTGATAGACCAAGTAGGCCCAGGATGCGATATCCTGCCGAGTCAGTTTCAGTCAGTTCTCTTTTGTCTCTTTCAGCCAGTGTGTGTGTGTTTGAGCAGTGTTTTAGCAACCATTTTCCTTTCTATTGTGCGTGGATCCCGTCGAGTACGACGGATGCGTAGGGGTGCTAATACCTTCCCTTCGCATAACCGACTCCCGAACCCATTCTCTTTGGTCGCGAGACCATGTTCTTTCCAGGTTTACTCTGAGCGTTTCCTTTCCCTCTTTTGGGATAAATAACGCACGGTGGCGGCTCTGTTGTTCTTGTTTTCCCGCCGGTTTTTCGCGTGATGCGACACTTACCTAGTAACAGGTAGTAGATAATAGATTTCTACTACTCCTGTGTTTAAGTTTATTTCTCCCCATTTGAGTTGAGTGCGCATTTCCTTAGCGAAACAACTTTTCCTTACATGATTCAAGTATTTCAATTTTATCCTGACTTACTCGTATCCCCTGCAGACATTGTTGTTTCCCCGACTGAGTCCTTTCATTTTGTATGGAATTCCTTTAGTCCCCCAATAGTCGTAGCCTGGCCTACGCATAACCCCTGTTATCCCCTCAGAGTCTCTGTTTCCCCAGTGAGTTTTCCTTATGGAATGTATTATACTCCTGCGGACATTCGGTCTCTCTGAGTTCTTTTGCTTTGTGGCAATATTTCCCCACAAAGAATTTAGTTTTGCATTTCATGTCATATGCATCATGAGGTCTCTTAGGGACAAAAATTTGTTTCTATATGTTGTTATTTAAGCCTATTCTACTGAGTCGACATGAAGATTTTAACCTTCGCCTCCTCAGTTAGAATATCCTTAAATAGGGGCAGCTGTAAGACCCCAATTTTGATCCTAAGATCCCTCATGCAATTTCATCATAAGCATTAGCATTGGGATCATACCTTGGCATCCTCCTTACCCCTCTTTCATTGGGTTTGTTTAGGGAGAGATCACCAAGTACTTTGTGATTGTATCATACTTGTATTTTATCATTTTACTAACCAAAATACCAAAAATATTTCTTTGCATTTTCCTAACTCTTTTGTAGGTAGGGCATGATCCCCATTGATCTATCAAGTTCATATATTGGGTTTGAGACCCTCATGACAAAGAGCACAACCATGATTTGATCCAAGAATGGTTATGATCATCATATATGAGTCCCAATGACATCTACATGTTATATTGATCAAGTATTCTTCAAGAGTTTGAGGGTGATTTGCCTTCGAAACCCTAGTTTGACTAGGTATCTTGAGTAACTTCTCTAACAAGCTATCTCACCAATTGATCAAATTTCTAAAAGGAAACTTCAAAATTCATCATCTTATGCATATATGATCTACCATTAGCCTAGAAAGTCAAGAGAATTGAAGTTTATCAAGTTGGTTGATGTTGGTTGGCCAGATGAATTCATCTGATCAAAACTGGGTGTCCATAGACCCTATCTCCTACAATTTTCACCATATGAAAATTATTCCAAGATAAAACTTACTCTAAATTACATTCCAAACAACTTTAATGTTGAGACCTAGATCTAGTTTTTCTTGGAAAATCATTTTCTATGTTGAAACATTATAGGTCATTTTGTCTAAACCCTAATTTGAAAGTCAACTTCCCAAGGCCATAACTTGCTCAATTTTTATGATATGAAATATTTCCAAGTTGGAAACTCAAATTCAAGATGTCTAATTCAATGTTTATGTTTGGAGTGAGAGCTGACTCAACTTGTATGAGCATGTGATATGAGGCTACATTATAGGTCACTTTTGACCTATACCTTTGAACAAGTGATTTTTCCAAACTTCAAAAGTGCATAACTGTATCATTTAAAATCGAAATGACATGAAATTTATGACCATTTTGAAGGCATCTTAAAGAGCTGCAACTTTGATGCATACACGTTTCTCATTTTAAGCTCACATAAAGAGTTAAGCAAGGTGGAATATTGAGATATATGGCTTGACACTTAGAAAAAATTTTAACATGTTGAAATTTCCAAAATTCCACCTCAAAATTCATCATAGTACAAGCTTCAAATGAAAAAGTGTTGAACAGAAAAGTTTTTCCTCTTGATCTAACCTCTCTAAAAAGTCCAAGTTCATCTATTTTGGAGAAGAATTGCTAGGGATGCGCGGCATGAACATGGTATCATCATTTGGCAAAGATCAAACTTCAAATCTTCACACACACTTGCCTTGCAATCCAAGTTGATTTCAGACTCTATCACATTAATTTGTGGACCTTAAGCAATGATCTCATGGGCCTGTACACAACCATGCACCCATGCATCATCATTTGCCAATTTTGGAAAGTGAATTTGAAGGTGCAAATATCATGAGCTGCAACTATAAATAGAGCCCTCTAGCATCAACATTAAACACATATTCGCGCCAACTTTGGTCCTAAACCCCTAACCCTTCCATTTGAGAGGATAATCCTGATAATTTCATCTTGAAATTGAGTTTGAATCTCACTGTTTTGAGATTCAAAACTCCAGGGATCCATGACCTTTTGTGCATTTTATTCTACTCCTATAAGCATTCTGAGTGAGATCAAGCACGAGTCAAGGCAAGATCAGTTGAATCCAGACCTACATTGAAGGTATTTTCCAGAAAATTTCATCTCTTCGATTCTCTCTCAATCTTGCTCAATTCTCTTGATTCTTTGGTTGTCTGAAGTCCTACCAATGTAGGCAAGAAGATTGACTTGCTTAGATGTCAAATCGAAGCAACTCAGTTGACATAACTCAAATTTCAACTCCTCATATCTTTCTATATGTGAGGAGTTAGTTAAAATTGAGATGATATTTGTGATCTACACCATTTTTTCTTTCAGATCATGTCCTCCTTTTTCATTTATGATGTGGTGATGAATGGACCAGTCCGGCCAAGGTCGCCTGAGAAGACGACCGATGCTTTGCTCCAGCAATGATATGGCGTGGTCCTGACCCATTAGATAAGTTTAATTTGTTTTAATCATGAGCGTACGTTTTAATTACCAAGCGTGTGGACATTTTACTCAGGCGTACCATGGAATGCGCGCTGGTGGCCACTTGATCTGCCACCTCAATTAACGAGGGAGATCAAGTGGTCCATATTTTTTCTGATTATTTGAATTTCTTTTTAATTGCTTTATTTTCATAATTCATATTAATTTTAATATTGATCCAAAAAATATGAGAGTTTCACCAAAAAAATTCAAATATTTCCCCCTTTCATATTCTGAATTAAAATTAATCTTTGGATCATTATTAATATTTTTCATGATTTAATTGATTTTCATTTGTTTTTAATTGTTTAAAAATACTTTTAAGTCTTTAAAAAATCTATAAAAAATTCTCGTAGGTCCTTTGACCTTGTTTGACGTATGATAAATCTCTGGACCATTTATTTGGTGTTTTGATGAGGTTTTAGGAATTTCACAAACCATATTTAATTTAAAATGCATTATTTTAGTATTTTTAACTGGAATAAAGGCCAAATAATTGTGTTGACCAATTCTGATGACTTGTTTATGTTTGACTCTTGTTGTTGGGCCTTGATCAAGGTTGATTTGACTTTGTCAAATGAATATCATTGGATTTAGGGGATTGATGGAATGTACATTCCATCTCCCAAAATGAATGAATGATATTAATTTGGTAAAAGTCCTCCTTTGATCCATTTGAGTTTTCATCTATTCCCCTCCCACTTCATCTCATTCCCCTTCTTTATGCATTCATCTCATTTGGCCTATGATATCTCAAAGTCCTAAAGCTAGTTGATTGAAAAATTAACATGAGTGTAGATGAGATTAGGCCACACCTTTTGAATATTATTTTTGTGTGTGGTATGTTTCATGAGCATAGTTCATAATACTATGTCTCTAACATGCATTAACACCAAAATTCTATTGCCCGTCCTCAAATAGTTGTGACTTCTATATAAGTCCAATAATGATTGCTTAACATAGCGCTAAATTTGTGACATAAAAGGCATAGCATTCTAGTTAGTGAGATTGTAAGTCTCCCCTCTTTCATGGTCATGTGTGGAAACTAGGCATTTTTTCCTTCCTTTGGAAGATGTCTTGGTTCAAGGATCCATGCTTGTGATAAGTGGGTTGAGTGTTCCCCAAAGAATGTCTAAAAATGAAAAGCAAAAAAATAAAACAATACTAACTTCTAACCTATTAAATACTAACTTTTAATTTCAAGCCCTTTACTTTAATGCCATTTAATTCTAGCTTTTATACATTTGCCATTGTTCATGTCATTCTCATTGTTTATGTTAATGCAATTTTCACTTGGTCCACTTGGACCATATTGTGTGATATATCTTGTTTGTGTATACTTTGCTTGCTCGTGTGGTCTTTGAACATTAATGTACATAATAACAATAAAAACCCTAAAAAACTTTTATGTGGACTATTGGCTTGATCTTGGACAAATGGACTTAGAACTTAGGCAACATTCCTATGCTAAATGACTTGGCCAATGCCAACTTATTGAGAAACCAAGTGCTTGCAATTTGAAACTTCATTTGTTACATCATTCAAGATCTCTCTAAGTTCATCTGCAACATGATCATTGTGAAGCTGCTATTTCGAACGTGTGACTTGTGGAATTCATCTGCTTCATGGGCTATTTTGAAGGGGATCATGGAATGGATAAGCTTGGATGTGGCCATCTTTATTTGATGTCTTGCTCTTCAAGATAATATAATTGTACACCTGTGTGTTGCTTAATTCTAAAAGTCGAAGGGAATTCTGGGTTTCTATTGACATTCTTGTTGTAGTGGGGTTTTCGTTACCTTTAGGTTTATTGACTAAACCAAAAGTCAACATACAATTCAAGTCGCCTCTGCACTTTTATTTGTCCAAAGGAAAGGCTAAAAAGCGAACAAAAGCCAAGGTAAGAAGTTTTTCAAATAAAAAACTAATAAAGATGTCAGAGATCTAGGTAAGGGGGTGGTTATGAAATGGGAAGGTTATACCCACCCAAAACATCCTTAGTACTCTAAGGGAACCTCTTCTTGCAAATATATGTTGTAGGTTGGTATTTGTGAAAAGATTTGTACAAAAGATTGGAGGGATGAGAAAAGAATAGATTTTATTTACAAATTTTGTTGTTCTAATGGATGAACCCATTGCCTACGTACCATCACAAAGGAGGATCAAAACCTCGTAGTTCGGGGAAAAAATCTCAAAGATTGGTGATTGATTTGATCAAAATCCTTAAGGTCTTTTGTTATCAAAGGGAGACAACTCAACCTAAATCAACAATCCACCATGTGAGGAAAGCTTCAACATACTAGTGAGGGGTTAACCCTATAATAAGCATGGAAGACTTATAATCCAATCACTAAGGATGAGGTGAGATTTACATCAACCACTATGATAACTCAAACCTATGACTAATGTTTATGAAAAGTTTTAACAAGTGGCCATTGGAACCACAAAAACAACTTGAAATGAGTTGTACTTACAAGTTAAAGTTATTTACAAAATGAAGTCAAAGTTGGATTAAGATTTGTGCACAATGAGTATTGATGAAAAGAGTTTTGAAAAGTCAAAGGCTTAAGGCCTAGGTTTCTAATTTGAAACAAATTCAAAGTTTGAAGAAAAATATTTTTGGCTTGGTTAGAGTGGAGAGAAGAAGAGAAGGGCTAGTCCTAAAGCATACAAAGATAAGAGGGGAAAGATAAACCCTTGGAGTTCCTTTTCTTGAAGTCATAGATATGACTCAAGATTCTCCTTTCCTTTGGACTTAGCACACAAACAAGCAATCATACAATTGAATTCAAGCTCCTAGGATCTCCATTTGGATTGTCTCTTAACTTGGCTACTCATGACAATGGTCCTCCTTTCACAATCTTAAGATGGGATCCCTATCGCACAGGAGCAAACATCAAAAAGTTCACAACACAATAAGGGGAATGGAAAAAGAATAAGTTTGGATGAGAAGTCCTGTGAGGTCAACTTTGAATTTTAGTATTCTAAAGTATTGAGGCCTAGTTGCTCTTTAACAAATTTTGCATTCTAAAGGCATGAGGCCTAGTTGCTCTTGAACTACTTTAAGCATAGGTAAGTCCTAATTCTATGTCCTTTATCATTTTGTAATGGTTCACACAAAACAAACACAAAGCAAACACAAGATAGCAATATAATTATATACAATAATGGGCTCAAATGAGAAAAAGAAAAATGACATAAACATAAAATATGTGCTCAAGTGAGCAAAGAGAAAATCAATATGAATAATGAGCAAGAAATAAATGGCATTAAAAGTAAATGGCAAGAAATTAAAAGCTTAAATTAAAGTTAGTAGTTAATGAAGTTATGTTAGCTTGTCATAAGACAATGTAGCGCTATGTTAAGCAATCGTAAGTGGACTAAAGTAGTAGTCACACCTATCTGAGGTCGGTCAATAAAATATAGGCAAAGAAACACAAGTTAGAGATCATGACTAGTATGTCAAGCTCCATAAACTTGCCATGCCAAAACAAAAGGGGAAGGGTCTTGTATTGTCTTTAGGTTATTTGCTTGACCAAGAAGCAACCTATCTTGGACACAAAACAACTCACTTAATCATGGATCAAGTTGAGTTTGGTTTGGATCAAAGAAGGTTAAACCTCTCATTTGTTAAGACCAACCATAAGACCTTAACTCATTGGCCATTGATGGAAAGAAAGGGATGAAGATGAAAGCGAGGGGGAAATAAGACAACCACCAAATCCAATTGATCAAATGTGAATCAAATCATCATCAATCAACCCCAAACAAAAAAGAAATGAAGATAACGAGTCAACAAGTCAATGATATTTTTTTGGTATTTTTTGAATTAAAATAAAATGCAAATAAAAAATGAACAATTAAGGTCAAACCTAAAATTAAATTCAAATCAACTTCAACAAGTCCAATTAAATTCTCATAGGTCCAACCTGTTCAAACAAGCTTTGACTAATTTTCTCACCAATTTTTGAAATCAGAAAGTAATTAAAAACAATTAAAAACAATTAAAAATAACACAATATGAATTAAAATCTCAAATAAATCTTAAATAAAATAAGAAATTGATGAGACTATTTTTCAGTCACTTATCATGATCCATAGATGCTATGAAAATATTTTTGGATTTTTCAAAAGTCAGAAAGTATTTTAAAATGTATTAAAACAAATGAAAATCAAATAATCCATGAAAAATATCAAATGAAGTCACAAAAATAATTAAAAATCAAAATATGAAACTAGATTTTTCAAGAAAATTTTTGGAGTTGGTCTCATATTTTTGTGACTTCAAATGAATTTTTTATGAATTTTTGAAAATAAAATGAATTAATTGAAAATAAAATGAAAATAGAATAAATGGAAAAAACAGCGCCACAGGATGAAGCTCATTAATTGACGTGGCAAGGGTGAATGGTTCAGATCATGACGAACACGGTGCAACCAAGTCAAACGCGCCATAACATGAATTAAATAAAGTAAACGCAATGAAGGATCAAGATTAAAATGTGGTATCCAGATCCAATGGCCAGGAGACAAGACACATAGTGGTGGTGGTGGGAACCACCATCTTCTCCGGCGAGTCAATAGAATTCGGCCACCAGTTGCAGAGAAAAAAAGTTTAATGAAAATGGAAAACAAGGACATGGAAATGAAGCTCGTGTGATGGAGATCATCACTGTATCCATGGATCTTCCTCACTCTTCCTATATCGAGAGAAATGTGAAAGATAAGATCATGGTGTTCAAATTGAAAGTTCATGAAATGAAAAATTGAAAGCATCACAATCTTACCTCAAGTGTGAGGACTTCAGAAAACCGCACAAACACAAGAATGCTACATTGAAATAAGAGTTCTAGATCCAAAAAGTTTGAATGTATACCTCTGAATTGAAGCACCTCTGGCCACGAAACCTCCAAGTTCTTTGCTCGTCTTTGATCTATGGATGTAGTGGAAGTGAAAGGCTAAGGAATTAGGCTTTGAAGATCAGCTAATGATGCTGAATTTCATGCTCGAAAATGAGAAAAAATTCTAAAAAAATCCTTTGGTATGGTTATGGTTTCAATGCTGCAGTAATTCAGATGTCCAAAAGGTTCCTGAATGAATGAGAGGGAACCTCTATTTATATCTAAAGGCATCAGGTCACACGCTTCTTTCATGTGCATGGCAAATTGAACTTGGATGTGCATGGGCTTGTACAGGTGTGTGGGAGGCCCAATGATGGATGCAAAAGCTTGTTGAGTTCACCTGGAAAGGATTTGGACGCACATTTTGGAGGGAAATAGCTTGCACATTAAGTTTCATCATGAAATACCAAAATGCACATAAATAGAAAGGTCTTCGAAACTCACCAATGGTAAGTCCAAAAGAGTAATGTGAGTAATGGTTGGAAAGCCCTTGAAATAAGGAGCAAAAGTTATGTTGGGCAAAACTTCATTTGGCATGTGCAAATTAATGAAAACTGGCCTGGAAGATCCAAGTGCAAAACATGTTTAAGTCATATTTGAAAAATTTCACCAAAAGCAAGCCTAATCAAACCCCTATGTCTTCATGATGCAAGCTTCAAATGGAAAAACTCCAACATAAAAGTTGTAGATCTTTTCAAGATTATCAATATAGACTCAAAGGTTGAATCATTTGGATTTTCTATGACAAAGTTATGGGCATTTGAAGTTGGGTACTTTTTCAAATTCAATGAATTATGTCCAAGATGATCTATAATGTTTTGTATTATCACATGTATTTATTTTAGGATTATGAAATTTTGTCCAAAAAAACATTTTGAGCAGACATCTTAAGATTTGCAATTCATTTGGTCTCACCTAAAAATAATAAAAGTTAAGGAAGTTATGCCCTTGGTAAGTTGACCCAAAATTAGGGTTTCAGTCAAAATGACCTATAATGTTTTGAAGTTAATGATGACCTTACAAGTTTCAAATGGATTTTTTATGAACATGAAAGTTGTTCATATTGTTCCTAAGAACATTTGTTATCTTGGGGTCATATTCATTTGACAAACACATCAAAAGTTGTATCTCATTGGACCTCAGTTTAGTCAGATGACTTGACTGGTCAACTTTTCAAGGCCAAACTTCCAATCTTGATGAATAAATTATTGAGGATTCTTAAATATGATCATATATGCATGAAATGATGAATGAAAGAACTTCCCTTTATTAAATTTGATCAGAGGTTGAGGTTGCTTCATGGGCAAGGCACAGTCAAAGTAAGGTTTCCTTGCGAAACAATCCTCAAGCCCCTTGGGTTATCTTAATCAAATTGGAAAAATTGAGACACTTGGGAGACATATATGATGATTAGGATCTTTGTGGACCATTGTCATGCTTTTTCTCTTCTTCATCTAGCCATTGCATTGGGCTTAGGAGCCTCCTAGGAGCATTGTGGCACATGATCACTTGAGCTTCAAAACAAAAAGAGTTAGTGACATATTTTTGTGCTTTTGGTTAGTAATCAAATAAGAAAAATAATAATATATAATACAAGCATGCTTGGTGGTCTCAAACCACTCACACAAGTCCCAACCCTAGGATAAGGAGTCAAACATGCTATGATCCTTGAGGCAATGCACTTGTGCAATAACATGATGCCATGAGGGATCTTAGGGTCAAAATTAGGGTCTTACAAATACCCCTATTTAAGATCGTTCTAGATGGAGATATGAAGGTTAAAATCTTCGTCTCGACGAGATAGAATGAGCTTAAATAATAACAAGGAGACGAATTTTGGTCCCTAAGAGACCTCATGATGCGAATGTATGCATGCAAAATAAAATCTTCATGGTGAATAATTGCCACAAAGGAAAAGAAATCAAGAGAAACTGAAAAATCCATAGGAGTAACACACTCACTAGGGGACAAAGACTCTGGGGGGGAATAAAGTAAAAATGCGTGAGCAGGTCACGCCTTGAAACTTGCTGGGAGACACAAAGGGATTCCATGAAAATAAATCGATGGAAAGACTCGAGTTGACGCAAGGATGCATGTATTGGGGAATATGCCAATACAACAAAAATATCCACAAAGGATACCTCGGATAAAAATCCAGACTCAGACGGGGATGTCCATAAAGGACTCAGCTGAGGAAGAAACAACGAGATATTACCGGTTACTGGGTAATAAACTCAAAGAGAGACATGTTATCAAAACACCGGTTACTGGGTGAGAAAACAACATGCTCAGGGAGAAAGAATATCTAAGACCGGTATAAGGGTGAAAGATGTCAATTCTCCGAAACATATGAGGAGGACCAAAAAGGCACATCTCAACTCAGGAAAGTCTGACTCCACAGGGGACAAAAAATCATAATAGGGAGCAGAAGGAAGGAACACCAGGGATACCAGTTACTGGGTATATAATAGGTTACCAACCAGGCGTGAATTAGGGAACATATCCAAGACACTCATCATCCGAAAGGAGGGTTGAAAAAGCAAACTCGATTTACAGGATGGACATTCGATTCCACAAGGAAATACGAATCTTACTCGACTGGGGAAGAAAAAGACTTTGACTGAAGAGTGCATGAGATATATTATCTATTATCGTCATAACGTAGATAACATACTCACATGGAAGATTATCCACAACCGGTTACTGGGTTAATAAAGGATAAATCGATCGAAAAGAAAGGACATCAGGATACCGGTTACTGGGTATAAAATGTTGACCAATCAGAAGGAGGAGCAATCATTACTAAACAAGGGTAAATGAAAGATGTCTCTCTAGGGATAAATTGCCTGACAAAAGCAATTATCAATACCGAATATTGGATAAAGATAACCAACAAAGAGGAGATTACATCTACCGGTTACTGGGTAGAAAACCACAGAAAAAGGACTTACAACTATCGGTTACTGGGTAGAAGGCCAACAAAGTCCGATGGGTAAAAAGATGAACAATTACTGGTTACTGAGCAATTGAACAACTGAACCACATGGAAATGCAGGGGATAATAATAGAGGGAGTCAGTCTAGGAACAAACTAGAAAGACACAATCAAACAAGACTCGACCCGATGAGGATATAACTCAGGGGAGAAATTCCATCCCGATACACAACTGGAGAGGAAACTGAAACAATAATCATCCACGAGGACGTAACTCAGTGGTAAAGAAAGAAGAAAATACAAAAACTTTCTTCCTATGGGGGCTGACTCTATATGGAAAGATCAGACACAAACATCTGCTTAGGGAAGAACATTTCACCAATAGCAGGAGATAACAAACAAAGATATATGCCAAAGAATTCAATATGAATATCTGAATGCTATGATTATGCATGTATACGCATGATTTGTGTATGATTAATGCTGACAAATAGACATAACTAACTTAAACAAGTCCGAGAATCATGAACGGACACCCGACACAAAATCTCAACAAGAAGGGCAAAACCTACTGGAGAACTCAACTTGGGAACAACCCGAGCAAGATGAAAATAAATCATCGGGGATATCAAAACCTATCCCAGAGCTACACTCGATGAGGATACAAAGAAGATGTATTCAGGAGTAGCGAAAGAAGATAATCAAACAGAAAAACTCAACTCTGATGGGGATCATCTCTGGGACAAGAGGACTTTAACCACAACTATGAATAGGCAAAGTTAAAGCTTCCAACTGTAAAAGGTAACACTCTACTTAGGAAAAGTCTTCCAGGAGCAACAATCTTGACATAAGGAAGACGCAGAAAATCTGCGGGGGAGTTTCCATCTGCTCTCTCGGGGACAGGTGGTTAAAACACAATAAGATCCACCGGGGAAGAAACTCTACTAGGGAAGCTCATCAAGGAATGATATGAAACTCTGTGGGGAAGAACCACCAACCAGATGCACATCAATAAAAACACTCCCTTCTATCTGCCGGAGAGGAAGCTCTGCAAAAGGAGAAAAATAACATTTTGCTCCACTAGGGAAGGAAATAAACATCTTCAACACCAACTCTCAATGCTAGAAGAAATCTTCAGACCCGGAGAAGATACCAACATCAAACTTGGATTAGGCAACCCTATTGGGGACAAGCGGAAAATGTTCTTGAAGGAACAACCCTGGCTGTGGAAATTGGAAATAAATCCTTCGCCAACAAACGACATTCTGGGGATGAAAAGGGAGACAAGCCCTTCACCAATTGCTCTAGGCGACTTCCTGCTGAGGAGACAATTATTTGGAAAAATAGCTCTGCAGGAAACACATGCTTACTCCGCTGGGAACTTCTACTCATGCTGGGGAAAGACAAAACCTCCTCGTGAGTAGAATAGCATATCAACTTTTATCAATCTATAAGGGATTTTTGGTCAGTCCACACAAGGAATGACAACCATATTATTGATAAAACACAAATGCTAGTGCATGATATAGAGGGATACACATCTCTAAAAGATTAAGGCAAGAACTGGAACAGAATGGATCATCCACGGGTCAACCATACAACCAATCATGGATTGCTAAGATTTCGCGGGGGAAACAAACATGTATGCAAAAACAAACTATCCGGGAATGCATTGGATGAACATCCACAAATTCTGCTAGGGGAAAGCAATCCAACAAGATAGATCAATCCACTGTCATCAAAGAGAACTTCTCATATCAGACACTCTGGGAAGCTAATGATGTATCATTCTTTCAGCGCTCGCTGGGGAGACAACTATAAAGCTAATGAAGAGGATATAAGAATGCCAGAATATGAACAAATGTCTTACCCTTTGGTGATCATACTATCCTTGGGAAAGCACTGAGGACATTTCATTTGTCCTTCCAATCATTGTGAATGTTCATTTTGTTTAAAACAATTTATTTATGAAAACTTTATTTGTTTAAAACAATTATATTTATCAATTAAAACATGCAAACATTTGTTAAATAGAAACAAATAAGAGTGTAAAGAATTAGATAAATGCTCAAATTTATTTAAGAGAATGGTAGTCCGCAAATGGCGAGACTCCATGGATCTTTACAAATTTGAAATTGGTGATATACATGGAAAAGAGATACATTGAACATAATGACCGTTTCTCCACCAACCCTGAATCCACTATATTCGAAACTTCAGTTGATGATGACTGAGCGAGAATCTTTGACAGACGACAGTTGTAGAACAAAGTCTTGTCAGGATGCAGTTACTTGCCAAATCCCTAATTTTTGCCTAGATTGCCCCAGGGTGAGATACTCAATCTAGCGGGATATATATTTATCATCATTTTTTTCATGTCTCTAACTTTTTCCTGGATCGCCCTTTCGGGTATCAATCCACCGAGACGCTCATTCTTGCCTAAGCCGCCCTTTCGGGTTTTACACCTAACAAGCTATTCTATTTTTATTTTTAGGCGAAGTATTTCTTAACTGCATCTGAATTCACAGGACGAGTGAAAACCTCCCCATCCATAGTTGTAAGCAATAAAGCACCGCCTGAAAAGGCTCTCTTAACAACTTATGGACCTTCATAGTTTAGAGTCCACTTGCCCCTGGAATCGGGCGCAAAAAACAAGACTTTCTTGAGCACGAGGTCACCTTATCGGAACACACGAGGCTTGACCTTCTTATCAAAGGCTTTATTCATCCTTTGTTGATACAACTGACCATGACACATGGCAGTTAATCTCTTCTCTTCAATCAAATTCAGTTGGTCATAACGACTCTGAACCCATTCAGCCTCGGTCAACTTGGCATCCATCAAGACTCTCATTGATGGGATCTCGACCTCTACGGGGAGCACAACCTCCATGCCATATACAAGAGAAAAAGGGGTTGCCCCTGTTGAAGTGCGGACAGATGTACGATAGCCATGCAAAGCAAATTGCAGCATCTCATGCCAATCTTTGTACGTAACAACCATCTTTTGAATAATCTTCTTAATGTTCTTGTTTGCAGCCTCAACAGTCCCATTTATCTTGGGTATAGAGGGATAAGAATTATGATGTGCAATCTTGAACTCGCTACACAGCTTTTTCATCATCTTATTGTTCAAGTTTGATCCATTATCAGTAATGATCTTGTCTGGCACACCATATCGGCATATGAGTTGGTTCTTGATAAACTTCACAACCACCTGCCTGGTCACATTTGCATACGATGTCGCTTTAACCCACTTGGTGAAGTAATCAATGGCTACAAGAATAAAACAGTGATTGTTTGACGCCTTAGGTTCAATCATGCCAATCATGTCAATTCCCCACATGGAGAAAGGTCATGGTGAGGAAATAACATTCAGAAGTGTCGGGGGAATGTGAATCTTATACGCATAAATCTGAAACTTTTGGCATTTCTTCACATACTTGCAGCAGTCAGACTCCATTGTCAGCCAATAGTAGCCTGCTCTCAACATCTTCTTCGCCATAGCATGTCCATTGGAATGAGTACAAAATGAACCCTCATGGACATCAGTCATCGACATGTCTGCTTTGTGTCTATCCACGCATCTGAGCAGAACCATGTCAAAATTCCTCTTGTAAAGCACATCACCATTAAGGTAGAAACTGCCAAATAATCTCCTCAAAGTCTTCTTATCTTTAACAGATGCCCCAGGCGGGTAAGTCTGACTTTCGAGAAAACACTTGATATCATAATACCACGGCTTATCATCTTTCACTTCTTCAACTGAAAACACGTGAGCTGGTCTATCCAAGCGCATCACAGTAATTTTTAGGACTTCATTCCAATAATTGATAACAATCATTGAAGCAAGCATAGCAAGAGCAACCGCCATCTGATTCTCATCTCGAGGAATATGATGGAAGTAAACCTTAGTAAAGAAAGTTGAAATCCTCCTTGCATAATCTCTATATGGGATGAGGCCTGGCTGATTCGTCTCCCATTCACCCTTAATCTGATTAATAACAAGCACCGAATCGCCATAAGCATCAAGATGTTTGATCCTAAGATCAATACATTCTTCCAAACCCATAATACAAGCCTCATACTCCGCCATATTATTCGTGCATTTGAAAGTTAGCCTTGCTGTAAAAGGAAAATGTGTGCCTTGAGGAATAATAATCACTACCCCAATACCATTTCCATACTGATTGACAGCACCATCGAACACCATACCCCATCGGGAACCAGGCTCTGGCCCTTCATCGAGCGTAGGCTCATCACAATCTTTCATCTTCAAATACAGAACCTCTTCATCTGGGAAGTCGTATTGCACAGACTGATAATCTTCAATTGGTTGACGCGCCAAATGGTCAGCCAAGATACTACCTTTAATAGCTTTTTGAGCTCGATACTCAATATCATACTCAGATGACAACATCTGCCAACGGGAAATTCTCCCAGTTAAAGCAGGCTTCTCAAAGATATACTTGATTGGATCCATTTTGGATATCAACCAAGTTGTATGATTCAACATATACTGGCGTAAGCGCATAGCAGCCCAAGCCAAAGCACAACATGTCTTCTCAAGCATTGAGTACCGAGACTCACAATCAGTGAACTTCTTAATCAAATAGTATATTGCATATTCTTTCTTTCCTGATTCATCTTGCTGACCAAGGACACAACCCATGGAATCATCAAGCACGGTCAAGTACATAATCAACGGTCTCCCTTCAATAGGCGGAGACAGAATCAGAGGCTCAGACAAATACTCTTTGATACTGTCAAAGGCCTTTTGGCAATCCTCGGTTCCATCATGACGCTGATCTTTCTGGAGGAGCTTGAATACAGGCGCACATGTGGCAGTGATGTGGAATATAAATCTCGAAATGTAATTCAAGCGGCCAAGAAAAACTCGGACTTGCTTCTCAGTTTTGGGAACATGCATCTCTTGTATTGCTTTGACCTTGGCAAGATCAACTTCAATACCCCTCTCGCTGACAATAAAGCCCAATAACTTGCCGGAACGGACTCCAAATGTGCACTTGTTCGGATTCAAGCGGAGTTTGTACTTCCTCAAACGCTGGAAAAGCTTCAACAAGTGTTCTACGTGTTCAACTTTTGTTTTCGACTTCGCAATCATATCATCAACATACATCTTGATCTCCTTGTGCATCATATCATGAAAAAAGGTAGTCATAACACGTTGATACGTGGCTCCGGCGTTCTTCAAACGGAAGGGCATCACTCGATAACATAATGTTCCCCAAGGTATGATGAATGTTGTCTTCTCCATATCCTCGGGTGACATTTTAATCTGATTATAACCGGAAAACCCGTCCATAAATGAAAAGACATTAAATTTATCCGTATTGTCTACCAACATATCAATGTGTGGTAGAGGGAAATCATCTTTCGGACTAGCTTTATTCAAATCACGGCAATCCACACACATTTGGACTTTTCCGTCTTTCATTGGTACAGGCACAATATTGGCCACCCATTGAGGATATGTAGAAGTAGCCAGAAACCCCGCATCAATTTGCTTTTGAACTTCTTCTTTAATCTTCACTGCCATATCAGGATGAGTTCTTCTGAGCTTCTACTTCACAGGCACACACTCAGGCTTCAACGGCAAGAAATGTTGCACAATAACAGTATCTAGACCAGGCATGTCTTCATACGACCAGGCAAAGAAGTCGACATATTCTCGTAGAAACTCAATCAACCCCTTCTTAACAAACTCTTCAAGGAGTGCCCCGATCTTCACTTCACGAATGCAGTCCTCAGACCCCAAGTTGACTGTTTCCAGATTCTCAAGATGTGGCTAAATGATCTTCTCCTCGTGCTCAAGAAAACAGGTAATCTCATCAGGAATCTCATCAACATCATCTTCTTCTGCCTCAAATACAGGGAATTCGAAGTTGGGAGATGGTGTTGGATCATTATGTTCAATGGGTTTGATTAACCTGCATAATGATTTTGAGTATAAAAGAGATTTCAGAATTCAGACAAGGCAAATCATTATGCAGATGAAAAATTGATTTTATTTTATTTTTTAGGGTTTTATGGTGATCACCAATTTCATGCAAAAAGAAAAAAGGAAAAATAATTTGGAGAAAACAAACACTTAACATGCGATTTTTGAATGAATATCATTGTATTAATTAATTATGCCAACAATGTCTTCACTTCTCCTTTTGGCATGGGAGAAGGGTTTTGAATCAAAATGAACACATTACGTTGACTTATGGATAACTGTTGGAACATCAAAAGCAACCCAATTATTGTAGATTCCTCCAGGTATGACAAAGTTGCCAAGGTCTTCTTCTTCATCCTCTTCAACGATGGCAACAGCTTCCTGATCTTCAACGATGTGGATGAACCCTCCACTATGGAACAACCCAAGATCATTAGAAACACCAGAAGAATACCTTATACCATCCCGGGACTTGTTATCTTCCAACTTGATCATTTTCCCCAAACCAGTAGTTGCATCATGCTCAATGGCCAACTTTGCGTCATTATAGGAGACAAATGAAGAATGTCCTTTCCTAGAAGGCTCAGCAATAGATAAGGCTTGGAACGGAGTCCCAACCTCATCCTCAGTATCAATATAGGAAAAGGAAGATAAATGGCTGACCAAGAGAGCCTTCTCTCCCCCTATCACCACCAACCTTTTGTTCTTGACGAACTTCAACTTTTGGTGCAGGGTGGATGTCACGGTGCCTGCCTCGTGAATCCATGGTCTACCTAGCAAACAATTGTATGAAGGATGTATATCCATGACCTGGAAAGTGATTTGGGAATCACTAGGTCCAATCTTGATCGGGAGTTCTTCACCGATCACAGTTTTACGGGATCCATCAAAAGCTTTCACTACCACTCCACTCTGCCTCATGGGAGGTCCCTGATATGAAAGTTTGGCAAGAGTGGACTTTGGCAATACATTGAATGATGACCCTATGTCCACTAACACATTGTACATGGCATCTTCTTTACAATTCATGGAGATATGTAAAGCCAAATTATGGTCTTTTCCCTACTCGGGAAGATCATCATCGCAAAAGCTCAAATTGTTGCCGGCAGTTATATTTGCAACAATGCTATCAAACTGCTCAATTGTGACATCATGATCCCCGTATGTGTAAGACCCTAATTTTGACCCTAATATCCCTCATGGCATGATAACATTGCATTTGCATTGCCTCAAGGATCATAAGCATCTTGGCTCTTACCTTTGGGTGGGATTCATTGAGGTTTGGTTTGAGATCACTAAGCATGCTTGAATTGTATATTATTTCTTTTCTCATTTTATTTACTAACCAAAAGCACAAAAATATGTCACTAACATCTCTTGTTTGTAGCTTGAGCAGTCACAAGATCCAAAGCTTCTAGGATATGCTATGTGCATTGATAGGGCCAATTGAAGATGAAAGCAAGCATGGAAATGGTTACCAAAGATCTCATCCATCAAATATGCCTCCTAAGTATCTCAATTCATCATTTTTATCAAAGCAAATCAAAGAGTTTGAGGCTTGTTTCCCAAGGAAACCCTAATTCATTTATTCATCAACTATGCCTTGCTCATGAAGCAACCTCAACCCATGATCAAATGCAATCAAGGGAAGTTATTTAATTCATCATTTCATGCATATTTGAACTTATTTGAGTTTTCTCAGTCATCAATTCATCAAGATATGAGGTTTGGACTTGAGAAGTTGATCAGTCAATTCATCTAACTATTTTGAAATACACTGAGACCTAACTTTTTATGTATTTGTCAATAGGAGATGACCCCAAGATAAAAAAATGTTCTTAAGGACCATATGAAAAACTTTCATGTTCATCAAAAATTAATTTGAAGCTTGGAAGGTCATCATCCATTCCAAGATATTATAGGTCATTTTGACTGAAACCCTAATTTTGGGTCAACTTCCCAAGGATATAACTCCTTCATTTTTCATGATTTTGAGGTGGTATTAAATGCATTAGAAATATTAATATGTATATTTCAAATTTTATGTTGAACAAAATTTCAAAATCCTAAAATAAATACATGTGATAATGCAAAACATTATAGGTCACTTTGGACCAAAGGCATTGAAATGTGAAAAAGTCCAACTTCAAGTGCCCATAACTTCTTCATAAAAAATCCAAATGATGTAGAGTTTATGTCCAAATTGATTGGCTTGAAAATATCTACAACTTTGATGTTGAAGATTTTGTCATTTGAAGCTTGCATCAATGAAACAGAAGGGTTTGAACTTTGGAAAATTTTGAAAATCTCACACGTACATGTCTTGCACCCCACACTTCATGACCACTTTTCATCAATTTCCAAGGCTCAAATTGAGTTTTGACCAACATAACAAATGATCCTTATGCAAAAATCTTTCCAACCATTACTTATGAGGTGGTGTTTCTATTTTTGACATAGCATTTTCGAAGGCTTGAACATAAGGATGCAATTTCGGAAAATCATAAAATTTGCATTGCATGAACCAATGTTACATAAGCTGCACGTCCAATTTGCTTCTATCATGCATCAGCTTCCAAATCCAAGTAGAATTGGGCCCTCCATGCGCCTGTACAGGCCCATGCATGGAGGCCCTTTCCATTCATGCAAGTTTGAGATCATGCATTTCAGCATTGCCTTGCCTATAAATACAATGCCTATGAGCTTCATTTTACTAACCTGAAGGCGCCCCAAATGCTGTGCAATTGAAACCTCACCCTCACACCAAAGAAACTATCTCACTTTTCTCTCAATTTTCAGATCTGAATTTTGGTTTCCTCGATTGATTTTCAAATCTTAAAGTTCCTTAGCCTTCTTCTCCTTGATCCATAGAGTGAACTGCAAGCATCCATAGCAAGGAATTGTGACCCTAAGCTCTGCAAATTAGAGGTTTATTTCTGATTTTAATTTCTTCGAAACAACTTGAATTGCGCTCATTTCTTGTTGTTGTGGTGTGATCTGAAGTCCTCTGCATAGAGGCAACACTATTGAGCTTTGAATTTTTGAAATCTAGCAAGTTCAGTTGAACACCATTAAAATTCCATCACTGGTTTCTCCAAATGTAAAAACCTATAGTGGATTTGATTGGTACATGGGTGATGTACATCACCCCAGCTCTCGATTGATGCCTGGATCGTGACTTTTGGTTAACATTTGATTCTCTGTAACTTGAAGCTTGGCTGGAAGTTGGCCGGAGAAGACGGTGGCACTGGCCACCGTCAGGTCTCCAGATTGGATCTGAGTCGTCCATCTCAGTTTCCAGATCTAATCTCATGCGTTTATTGTTATGACTTTTTTATTGGCAAGGCGCGTTCTAGTTGACCAAGGAACATGGTAGGCGCGTGCTTCCTGACCTCATGATTTTCCAGCTTAATTAATGAGCTCAGATTAAACGGTCCACGCATTTTCTTTTTATTAATTTCTGATTTTTATTTCTTTTATTTCTTTTAATTCCATTTCTTTTAAAAAATTCATAACTCCTTCATTATTGGTCCAAAATATATGAGACCAATTTCATTTTTCACCTTTTAATTTCTACTTTCTAAAAACAATTTTTAATATTTTTTATTCTATCATTTGATATTTTTTAGGAATTTACTCTTTTCTGCTTAATTTTAATTCATTTTAAATAGTTTTTGATATCCAAAAAATACAAAAATATTTCTCCAACCTCTTTGAATGATGATAGATCTATGAAAAATATTCTCATCAATTTATTAATTGATTTGAGATTTATTTGAGATTTTAGTTCAATTAGGTTATTTTTATGCATTTTTAATTGATTTAAAATAGTTTTTGACTTTTAAAAATGCTGAATTTTTTTGTCAAACTTTGTTTGACCTTGTTGAACTTGGGATGATTCACTTGAACTTTTCAAAGTTTATTTGAAGTGAGTTTGAAGTTTGACCTTTCTTTATTATTTTAATTCAAGTTTTATTTTAATATTGAAAAATGCCAAAAATATTTTATTTGTTTCTTGACTTCTAATCTTCATTTTGCTTCTGTTTTCTATTGTTTGACCTTGATCTTATCTATCTTTGGTCAATACTTGTTGATTATCTTATTCCATTTCCATTAATGTGCTTTAATATTCTTCTTCTTCTTTTTCTTCTTTTTCTTTTTGATCAATGAGTTAAAGATTGGTGGTTAGCATTGATACATGGAGGTTTAATCTTCCTTGATTCAAATCTAATTCATCTTGATCATGGATCAAGTGAATATAGGTTGCTTCCTAATCATGCAAAGAACCTAAATCAATACAAGATCATTTCTCATCTTCTTTTTGGCATGGCAAGTTATAGGAGTTTGATTCACTAATCAAAATCTCTAACTTGTGTTGTTGCCTACATTATTATTGACCGGCCTCAGATAATTGTGACTTTTACATAAGTCCAATAACGATTGCTTAACATAGCACTAAATTGCCTTATGGCACACTAACTCTAACACTAACCATTAACCATTAACATTTAATTCTTGCTCTTTACATTTATGCAATTTACTATTCTTGTACATATTATTCATTTGCTTTTTCCTTTGCTCATTTGAGCACATGTTTATGTTAATGCAATTTTGCTTTTGCTCACTTGAGCACATAATTGTGTATATATTATTGTTCTTGTGTTTTGTTGTGATTGTTGTGGACCAAATGCAAAGATGGACAAATGGACTTAGTTTCTAGGACATCCCCTATGCAAAATGGAGTAAAAAGGACCTTAAATGTTAAAGATGGATTAGAAGGACCAAATCTCTAAACTCACTCTTGTCCTTTCTTGATTTACTTCATAGAACTCTTTGATTTGTGTGCTTTTGTGCTAGGGGATCCTATTTAAGCCAAATTGAAGAACCATTGCCATGTCCATCCAAAGTGAAAGATACAAGAGCCATTGGGGATCTTCTAAGAGCTTGCTTGATTGATTGATTGCTTGAATTTACACTTATTTTGCTTGCATATTCTAAAGGATGAGAGCTACTTGGATCATCAATATGATCTCAAGAAAGGAACTCCATTTGTGGTCTTGTCTCTTATCCTTCATCTCTTGTATGATTAGGACTTTAGCCATTCTTCTTCTTCCCTCCACTCTAACCCGAGCCAAAACATTTTGTGCAAACATTTAACATTTGTTTTCAAACATTAGAAACCTAAGCCTTAGGATTTTGATTTTCCAACTTTCTTTTCATAACACTTATTTTGAATTGAATCTTTAAGTCAACTTTGACCATATTTTGTAAATACTTTTCATTGGTAAATATAACCCATTCAAATACTTTTGTGGTTTCAATGGCCACTTTCTTAATCAAAACTTTTTCATAACCTTTAGCTATTAGGTTTGAGTTATCCTTGAGGTATATATAATACTCACCTATATCCTTAGTGATGGACAATGAGTCTTCCATGATTATTATAGGGTTAACCCCTCACTAGCATGTTGAAGCTATCCTCACATGGTGGATTTGTGGTTTTAGGTTGAGTTTTCTCGCTTGGATAACAAAAGACCTTAAGGCTTTTGGACCAATCAATTCACCAACTTGTTTTGAGATTTTTACCTAGAACTACGAGGTTTTGATCCTAATCTTTTTAAGATGGTACATAGGCAATGGGTTTATCCATCCAAACACAAATTGTAAATAACTTGTATATTCTCTTCTCATCTCTTCAATCATGTTTGCACAAATAAATTTTCACAAAAATACCAACCTTACAACAAGTGTGAAAAGGGCTCCCTAGGAGTACCTAGGATGTTTTGGGTGCTTAAAACCTTCCCATTGCATAACCAACCCCCTTACCTCGATCTCTGACTTTTTTACTAGTTTTTGATTCGATAAAACTTTTAGGTTTTTGTTCACTTTCTAACCATTCCTTTGGATAAATAGAAGTGCGGTGGCGACTCGACTTGTATGGCTTACCTTAGATTTAGTCAATATCTCTAATGGTAACGAATACCCTGCTACAACAGGATCAAGCATTTTAAACACAGAGGTGATAACATCGACTTCTTCCTCATTACGACTCTGAAGTATCTCAATCATCCCTTGATCCAACATCTCTTGGGTGTCCCTTCTCACTTGACGATATCCTCTCTCATTGATAGTGCACACCTGGCACCTATCATGATCATGCTCATAATGGTTGTGTTCACACAATAGCTTATGCATCTCGACTAAGGACTGCCTTGTGTCATTCACATAAAGGACTTTGTACTTGCTAGGGCACCCCTGGACCATATAAACAGCTGCTTTCCCATGCTCGGGCAATGGGTTCTTCTTCACATTTGGGCCTACGTCCTCAAAGAACAGTATCCCACTCCTCCCAAGGTCTTGCAGCTTGGTCTTCAATGGATAGCAATTCTCAACATCATGTTCGGGAGCACCGGAATGATATACACAATGGACTTCAGGCTTGTACCACCATTGAGGATTGGCCGGTACAGCAGGAGGATCACGGGGAGTTATCATCTTCCTATCAATCAAGGAAGGATAAAGCTCAGCATAAGTCATCAGAATCGGGTCAAAAGTTACCCTCTTCCTCTCGTAATTGCTGGCGTTGGCGTTATTATTGTTGCGAGGCTGGTAGGCCTGATGTTGTTGTTGTGGTTGTTGTTGAACTTCTCTGAAAGCAGGTGCTATATGAGCCACCTGGTGTTGGTTGATGGTTGGACGTACATCCTTCCTCCTCATAGAGGGCCTTCTTTTAACATGAGAGGACATAGCATGAGTCTCTCCCTCTTTCTTCCTAGCAAAGCCTCCATACTTCTTTGCTGAGGAACCGTCATCTCGAGATAAACGTCCCTCGCGGACCCCTTCCTCTAGCCTCATTCCCATATTCACCATTTCGGTGAAGTCTGAGGGAGCACTAGCAATCATTCTCTCGTAATAGAAAGAGCTCAAAGTCTTCAAGAAGATCTTTGTCATCTCCTTCTCCTCCAGGGGTGGCACTATCTGAGCTGCCAGTTCTTGCCATCTCTGGGTGTATTCCTTAAAGGTCTCCTTATCCTACTAGGACATTGCCCTCAACTGGTCTCTGTCTGGAGCCATATCCATATTATATTTATACTGCTTTACAAAGGCCTCGCCTAGATCGTTGAAAGTGAGGATGCTTGCAATCCCCAGCCCCATGTACCACCGGAGCGCAGCACCTGTCAGGCTGTCCTGAAAGTAGTGAATCAGCAGTTGGTCGTTGTCAGTCTGGGTTGACATCTTGCGAGCATACATCACAAGATAAATGAGTGGACATGTGTTTCCCTTATACTTCTCAAAGTTAGGCACTTTGAATTTAACAGGGATCTTCAAATTGGGCACCAGGCACAACTCAGCAGCACTTCTCCCAAAGAGGTCCGGACCCTCAGATGGCTCGGAATGATAAATGGTATCTTTTACACGAGGAAGAGTGTGTACAACAGGAGGTGGCACAGATAGGACCGGGCTAGATGCCGACGTAGAAACGAGAGTAGGAGCAAAACCCTCTGGCATGAAATTAGATGGCATTCCCCAAGGGAATCCAACAGGCATAGTTGTGGCGAAGTGGACTGTCGCGGCAGGCACAGTTGAAGTAGCTACCTCCGATATGACCGTCCTCGCGGGAGGAGTTGCAGGAGTTGGTGAAGCTTGGTTTTGTGCGGCCAGAACTGACTCCATCATGGCAGTCAGCCTAGCGATCTCTTCCTTCAGATCCGTGTTCTCTTGCTCGAGATTTTCCATTATCTTCGGATGATTTGCTCTGGTGTTATACCGGTGCATCAACTTGCCTTCAAAATAAATGAAGAGCAAAGAGTTAGACCACTGATCAAGACTAGAGCATATCAAGTCGAGGAAGAATCAGAAGGATCTGATGAAGACACAGAAGATGATGATGAGTTATCTCTAATCTCAAGGAGAGTCAACAGACTCTAGAAACATAGGCAAAATGGTCAAGGGAAATTTAAAGGAGTTAGAAGGACTGTTGGCCGCTTCGAATACTCATCTGGTCAAAAGAAGCAAAATTTTGGAAAAGAAGTTATATGTTTCTAGTGCAAAGAGCCAAGCCACTATAAGAATGACTGTCCTAAACTGAAGAAGGACAAAAGGCCCAAGAAGAACTTCTCCAAAGTCAAGAAGGGGTTGATGGTTACCTAGGATGCCTTAGAATTCGAAGAAGAAGATTTTGATGAAGAAAAAGCTAATGTTGCACTAATGGAAACTGTAAAGGATCTCACAAGCTCTGAGGAACCAGAATACAAGGTTTTATCAGAATCAGAATTCGACACTGATTCTGAAGTGCTATTCTCTAATTTGTCTCTTTCAGATATGGAAATTTGTCTTTCTAAAATGGTGGAAAAGTACCAGAGTCTTCAAAGCAAATACAAGGACCTTAAATAAGTCCAAGTAAATGCTTGTGAAACTCAAAAAGAGTTTGAGAATGATATTTCCTCTCTAAACGAAAAAGTATTTTCTTTAGAAAGTAATAACTTTGCTTTGAAAAGAAAAAATTCAAAACTAGATGAGTAAATAACTTTAGAAGCTTCTGGTATTGATTGCATCATCGGATATGATAAAGAATTCTAGTACTTTCTGGCTAAAAGCATAGATAGAAGCAAAATGGCTTCCTTGATCTATGGAGTTAGCAGAAATGGCAAGAAAGGTTTGGGTGGTACCGAAACTACAAAACTTGACGAAAGTCAGAATGTCAAACCAAAACCACTCTATGTGCATTTTGTGCCTGCTGGCACTGAGTCTGATATTTCTCCACAGATGCAGAAGCATACTAAGGATACGAACTTCGTTCTGAAACCTAAGTATCATGGATAGATCCCTCATTATTATCCATCGGCTAAAAGACCCAAAGTTATGAGAAACTTTGGGAAAACTAACAAAAGAGGACCAAGAAAGTGGGTACCTAAGGATAAAATTATTTATGTTATGAACATCCTTAATAGCTCAGCTGATACACCAGTCATGGTACTTGGACAGTGGATGCTCGTGACACATGAAAGACAGAAGGTTTATGTTCCAAGATTTGGAACTTAATCCTGGAGACTTCGTTGGTTATGGAGGAAACCATAAGGGGAAGATCATTAGCTCTAGAACCATTGGTAACAGTAAACTTCCTTCTATTACTAATGTTCTTTTAGTTGATGGTCTAATGCATAATCTATTGTCCATTAGCTACCTTAGTGAGAATGGTTATGATATCATATTTAATCAAAAGTCTTGTAAGGTTGTTAGTCAGAAAGATGGCATAATCCTTTTTAACGGAAAGAGGAAAGACAACATTTATAAAATTAGACTTTCAGATCTTGAAGATTAAAATGTAAAATGTTTAATGTTTGTTAATCAAGAGCAATGGGTCTAGCATAGACATTTGGGTCATGTTAGCGTGAGAAGTATTTCTCATCTAAATAAGTTTGAATTAGTCAGAGGTCTACCCAAACTAAAGTTTGCTTCAGATGCTCTTTGTGAAACATGTTAGAAAGACAAATTTTCTAAAACATCTTTCAAAGCCAAAACTGTTGTTTCTACCTCTAGACCGTTAGAACTTATGCACATTGATTTGTTTGGACTAGTGGAAACGGCTTCTATCAATGAAAATATATATGGGTTAGTCATTGTTGATGACTACAGTCGTTGGACATGGGTAAAGTTCTTGAAACACAAGGATGAGTCTCATTCTGTGTTCTCTACCTTCTACTCACTAGTGCAAACAAAAATGAATTACAAAATAATCAAAGTCATAGGTGATCATGGTAGCGAATTTGAAAATAAACATTTTGAAAATCATTTTGATTCAAATGGTATTTCCCACGATTTCTCCTGTCCTAGAACTCCACAATAAAATGGAGTTGTAGAAAGGAAGAATAGGACGTTGCAAGAAATGGCCTATACCATGATCCAAGAAACTAATATGGCTAAGCATCTCAGTGCAAAAGCGGCTAACACAACGTGTTATATTCAGAACATGATTTCTATCCAACCTATTCTAGGTAAGACTCCTTATGAAGAACAGACAACCCAACATTTCTTTTCTTCATCCTTTCGGATGTGAATGCTTTATGTTAAACACTAAAGAGAATCTTGGCAAGTTTGACTCTGTAGCATAAAAGTGTTTACTGTTAGGATATTTTGAATACTCTAAAGGATACAAAATCTTTAATACAGAAACACAAATTGTTGAGGAATCAATTCATGTTAGATTCAATGATAAGCTAGATCCTGAAAAGTCAAAGCTAGTTGAGAAATTTGCAGATCTGAAGATCAACCTTTCAGAAATCAAAGATATTATGTCTGGAGAAAAAGTCTTAGAAGGAAAAGCCAAAGAATCTTAAGAAACGACTCAACCAGAAGTAATTGTTGATCCAACTCATCAGAAGAAAAGTAAATCACGAACTTCAAATTTCAAAGAACTGATTCTGGGAGACAAGAATTCTCCAGTCAGAACTTGATCTTCATTCAGACCCTCTAAAGAGACTTTTCTAGGTTTGGTGTCTCTGATAGAACCCACCTCCCTTGATGAAACGCTTCTGGATAATGAATGGCTTCTGGCCATGCAAGATGAATTGAATCAATTCACCAGAAATGATGTTTGAGATCTTGTTCAGAAACCAAAAGGCTTCCATGTCATTGGAACCATATGGGTTTCATAAACAAGCTAAATGAGAAAGGAGAAGTCGTCAGAAACAAATCTCGACTGGTAGTACAAGGGTATACTCAACAAGAAGGTATTGACTATACACAAACCTTTGCTCCAATTTCCAGGTTAAAGTCTATTCATCTTTTAATTTCTTTTGCAGTCAATCAGAACATTATACTTTATCAAATGGATGTTAAAAGTGCATTCCTAAATGGTTATATTTATGAAGAAGTTTATGTGCATCAACCTCCTGGTTTTGAAAGTTCTCAAAATTCTGATTTTAGTTTTAAATTCAAATAGTCTATGAATGGTCTAAAGCAAGCTCCAAGAGCTTGGTATGATTGACTAAGCAACTTTTTGTTGGAAAATGATTTTACCAGCAGAAAAGTGGACACAACTCTTTTTTGCAAAACCTTCAAGAATGACATTCTGGTTGTGCAAATATATGTTGATGATATTATTTTTGGTTCTTCTAATGCATCGTTGTGCAAGGATTTTTCTAAGTCTATGCAGACAGAAATTGAAATGAGTCTAATGGGAGAACTGATGTTCTTTATGGGAATCCAAATTGATCAAAGACCAGAAGGAACATATATTCATCAAAGCAAATATACAAAGGAATTCCTGAAGAAATTCAACTTATCAAAATTTAAGCTAGCAAAGACTCCAATGCATCCTGCATGCATTTTGGAGAAAGAAGAGGTAAGCAGTAAGGTAAATCAGAAGCTTTTTAGAGGAATGATAGGTTCTCTTCTATATAGAACAACTTCTCGACCTGATATCTTATTTAATGTATGCTTCACTTCCAATCAGATCCTAGGGAAACTCACTTAATTGTTGTTAAGAGAATCTTTAGGTATCTGAAAGGTATTACTAATCTTTTTTTATTTTATAGAAAATCAAGTGAGTAAAAATTAGTAGGCTATTGTGACACTGACTATGCTGGAGATAGAATTGAAATAAAAAATACTTCTGGAAGTTGTCAATTTCTGGGAGATAACTTAATATCATTGTCCAGCAAGAGACATTCAACAATTGAACTATCAACAGCTGAAGTTGAATACATCGTAGCTTCTGGATGCAAGACTTAGATACTCCAGATGAAAAGTCAGCTGGAAGATTATCAAATATCTGAGAATAACATTCTTATTCTCTTTGATAATACCTTTGACATGTGTTTATCTAATAATCATATCTTGCATTTGTAATGGTAAATTCATGACAATCAAGTTATGGATAAACTTAACGTCAGTAAAACCAGAGTCGTCACCGCGCTTTTATTGTTTCCATAGGAAAAGGGAAAAGTAAGAACAAAACCCAAGGATGAGAAGTTTTCAAATCAAAACTAATAAAATGCCAGAGATTATAGGTAAGGGGGTTGGTTACGCAGAGGGAAGGTGTCAGCACCGAAAGTGTCTTAGGTACTCCTAGGGAGCCCTTTTTTATGAGTGTATGTGTTTTTGGTATAAAAGATGTTTGAGGAAAATAAAGTGTGAGGATGAGAAAATAATTCATAGATTATATTTTTGTGTTTATCAAGACCTTTGGACTTGTGCCTACGAACTAACATAAAAATGAGGGATCAAAACCTCGTAGTTCGTGGTAACAATTTCAAAATGAGTGGATTACTTTTAATCAAAAATTTAAATGAAATAAGAAGCACAAAGGCCCAAAAGTTTGAATGGGTATTAGTTCTTTTTGTATTTTGAAATTTTAAGTCAATATGATTAAACTTATTTACAAGTTTGATTTAAGAAAAGAGTTTGAAAATTCATTGGCATAAGGCCAAAAATTCTATTTTGAAATAAGGTCTAAGTTTTGAAATCAGAAGCAAATAGGGTTTTTGAAAAAGGGGAGATTTTGAAATTTAAGAAGTGGGAGAAGATGAAGAGACTAACCTAAGCATAAAATTAAAATTTAAGATTTGAAAAGATCTAACCAATGGGATGCAATCCAATAGACAATAATGTCATATAGAAAACCCATTTTCCCTTCAGACATTGAATCAAGCAATAATCAGCAAGCAATTAGCAATATTAGACATCATGAAGATCAAGGCATCACCTAAAGTAGGCCACATCCAAGCCAACAAATCCCACAGCTAGCAATCTTCTTTATCTTCTTATGTATCAGATGAAATACTCCGTGATTAACTCAGAATAAAGCATTAGACACAAGATCAAAATAACACTTGCATCATGGCCATGTAGCAGATATGTTCAAATAGATTCCAAGACTTGCATTAGATGAAGGTTCAAATCACAATAACTTGGTCTCAAAATGTTGGCATTGGACAAGTCCTTTTTGTAGCGGTAAATTCATGACCATTAAGCTATGGATAAACCTAACGTCAATAAAACCAGAGTCGCCACCATGCTTTTATTTTTTCCAAAGGAAAAGCGAAAAGCACGAACAAAACCCAAAGATAAGAAGTTTTCAAATAAAAAATAATAAAATTCCAGAGATTACAAGTAAAAGGGTTGGTTACACAGAGGGAAGGTGTTAGCACTCAAAGTGTCCTAGGTATTCCTAGGGAGCCCTTTTTTATGTGTGTATGTGTTTTTGGATAAAAGATGTTTGTAATAAATAGAGTGTGGGGATGAGAAGAGAATTCATTAATTATATTTGTTGTGTTTGAAAAGACCTTCGTACTTGTGCCTACGTACCAACATAGAAATGAGGGATCAAAACCTCGTAGTTCGTGGTATCAATTTCAAAATAAGTTGATTGCTTTTTAAAAAATTTAAATTAAAAGAGGCACAAAAGGCCTAAAAGAGTTTGAATGAGTGTTAGTTATTTTTGTCTTTTTGAAATTTTAAGTCAATATGGTTAAGTTCATTTACAAGTTTGATTAAAGAAAAGAGTTTAAAAATGCAATGACATAAGGCCAAAGTTTCTAATTTGAAATTAAGTCTAAGTTTAGAAATCACAAGCAAAGAAAATTTTGAAAAGAGGGAAGATTTTGAAGTTTAAGAGAATGGGAGGAGATGAAGAGACTAATCCTAAGCAAAAAAAGTTCACAGTCTTCCTTTGGACTTTAAACCAAGCAATATCAATAAAAATTTAGAGTTGAAAAGATTTGACCAATGGGATGCAATCCAATAAACACATTTTCCATTGGACTTTAAACCAAGCAATATCAATAAGCAAGTAGCAAGACGAAGAGCAAGACATCAAATAAAGATAGCCACATCCAAGCAAGAAACTTCACAGTCTTCATCTTAATCTTCCCATGTATCAGATGAACTACTCCTTGATTGGCTCAGAATAAGGCATCAGACGCAGGTTCAAAGTAACATTTGCATCAAGACCATGTAGCAAATGAATTCATGTGGATCCCAATACTTGCATCAGATAGAGGCTCAAATCACAATAACTTGGTCTCAAAAAAGTTGGCATTCGCCAAGTCCTTTTGCATAGGGAATGTTGCCTAAGTCTAAGTCTAAGGCTCAGATCAAATCCAACAGTCCACATAAACATTTTTCAGGGTTTTTGTTGTTAATAAGTATTTTAAGGTCCTAAGACCACAAACACAAACAAGATACACAAAACAAATATATACAATCACAATATATGGCTCAAGTGAGCAAAGTGAAAATGACATAACCATAAATAAGTTAAATGATATGTAAATGTCAAATGAAATGGTAAATGGCTTGAATTTAAATTTCATAAAGTAAATGACTTGAAATTAAAAGCAATAATAATAAGAGTTAGTCAAATGTTAGTTGATTAGATGTTACTGAAGTTTTTATTTTCAATTGATTAAGTCATTCTTTGGAGAACACTCAACCCTCTATTCACAAGCATGGATCCTTGAACCAAGACATCTTCCAAAGGAAGGAAAAAAGGCCAAGTTTCTACACAATACCATGAAATAAGGGATACTTACAATCTCACTTACTAGAACGCTATGCTTTTGGGTCAAGATTTAGCGCTATGTTAAGAAATCGTAATTGGACTTATGTATAAGTTACAACTATCTGAGGTCGGGCAATAGAAATTTTGGTGTTAATGCATGTTAGAGATATGGTATAATGAACCATACTCCTAAAACATACTACACACAAAACGAAAATGATCAAAGGATGGACCTAATCTCATCCATACTTGTATTAGTTCATCTAACATAAAGTTATTGATGAACCAATTAGCCTTAGGATATTGAGACTTCATTGGTCAATAAAAGGGATGGGATAGAATGGGTTTGAAGATAAAGAGGGAGGGGAGATTAGATCAACACAAATTAGTCATGGGGGGAATTTTATCAAATTAAAATCATTCATTCATTTTGGGAGATGAAATGTACATTTCATCAATCCCCTAAATCCAATGATTTTAATCCAACAAAAGTCAAATCGACCTTGACCAAGGCCCAAACACATAGTCAATAAAAATGGCCCAACATTATTTCTACATAATTAATGTAAGACCCTGAGATCCCTGATGGCATCATATCATTGCTCAGTGCATTGCCTCAAGGATCATAGCATGTTTGGTTTCTTAACCCTAGGGTTGGGACTTGTGTGAGTGGTTTGACACCACCAATCATGATTGTATTATATATTATTGATTTTCTTATTTTGATTACTAACCAAAAGCACAAAAATATGTCACTAACTCTTTTTGTTTTGGAGCTCAAGTGATCATGTGCTCCCATGCTCCTAGGAGGCTCTTAAGCCCAATGAAATGGCCAAATGAAGATGAGGGAAAGCGTGAAAATGGTACAAAAATCTCCTAATCATCACATATGTCTCCCAAGTATCTCAATTTTCCAATTTGATCAAGATAACCCAAAGGGCTTGAGGATTGTTTCCCAAGGAAACCCTAATTCAATCGTGCCTTGCTCATGAAGCAACCACAACCTATGATCAAATTTAATCAAGGGAAGTTCTTTCATTCATTATTTAATGCATATATGAGCCTATTTTAGTATCCTCAATCATTCATTCATCAAGATTGGAAGTTTGGCCTTGAGAAGTTGACCAGTCAAGTCATCTGACTAAATTGAGGATCACTGAGATATAATGTTTGATGTGTTTGTCAAATGAAGATGACCTCAAGAGAAAATATATTCTTAAGAACCATATGAAAAACTTTCATGTTCATCAAAAATATATTTGAAACATGTTAGGTCATCAATCATTTCAAAACATTATAGGTCATTTTGACTGAAACCCTAATTTTGGGTGAACTTCCCAAGGACCTAACTTCCTTAATTTTTATTATTTTGAGGTGATACCGAATGAATTGGAAATATTAATATGTCTAATTCAAATGTTATGTTGGACAAAATTTCATAATCCTAAAAGAAGTACATTTGATAATACAAAACATTATAGGTCACATTGGACCTAAACCATTGAATTTGAAAAAGTACCCAACTTCAAATGCCCATAACTTTATCATGAAAAATCAAAATGATTCAAACTTTGAGACTAAATTTATCATCTTGAAAATACCTACAACGTTTATGTTGAATGTTGTTTCATTTGAAGCTTGCATCATGCAAACAGAGGGGCTTGAAGAGGCTTGCTTTTGGTGAAAATTTTCAAAGGGTGACTTAGACATGTTTTGTGCCCAAACTTTCACAGCCAGTTTTCATTATTTTCAAAATGCCAAATGAATTTTTTCACAGCATGACTTTTGTTCCTTATTTCAAGGCCTTTCCAATCATTACTCACATCACTTTTTTGGACTTTCCATGTGTGAGTTTCGAAGAGCTCTTTGTTTATGTTCATTTATGCATTTCATGGTGAAATTTCATATGCAAGCTATTTCCTTCCAAATTACACATCCAATCCCATTTCAATTGATCTCAACATGGTTTAGCACCCATCATTGGGCCTAACATGCGCCTGTACAGGCCCATGCACCAAAGTTCAAATTGCCATGCACACGAGGGAATCATGAGCTCAGCCATATTTCAGCTATAAATAAGAGCTCCCTCTCATTCATTCATCAATCTTCTGGAGACCTGAAATGTTGTAGCATTGTAATCCCAACCCATTACCAAAGGAATTTTCAGATTTTTCTCTCATTTTCAAGCTTGAAATTCAACATCATTAGTTGATTTTCAAAGCTCAATTCCTTAGCCTATCATCTCCATTACATCTCCAGAGCAAAAAGGGATCAGGATCTTGAAGAATTTGTGGCCTTAAGAGCTCCATTTCAGAGGTAGAACTTCAAACTTTTTGGATCTAAATCTTGCAATTCAATGTAGTTTTCTTTGGTTTGTGTGGTTTTCTGAAGTCCTCACACTTGAGGCAGGCCAATGGTGGTCTCAATTTTCCATTTCATGTACTTTCAGTTTGAACACCATGATCTTCCACTTCACATTTCTCTCAAAATAGGAAGAGTGAGGAAGATCCATGGATACAGTGGTGATGTACATCACCTGAGCTTTAATTTGATGTCCTTGTTTTTCATTTTCGTTACAAAAAATTTCTCTGCAAGTGGTGGTCGGAATTTGGTATCTCACCGGAGAAGATGGTGGTTTCAACCACCATCACCACGTGTGCACTTTCCTGACCATTGGATTGCCATGCCACGTTATAATCCTGACCATTCCTTATGTTTACTTCTTTTAATTCAACATGCTGCGCGTTTGACTCAAGTGTACCATGCGCCCTTGCATCTGACCCATTCATCCACGCCACGTCATTTAATGAAGTTGATCTTGTGGCGCTAGATTTTTCTATTATTCCAATTTTCATTTTAATTTCAGTTAATTCCTTTTATTTTCAAAAATTCATAAAAAATTTATTTGAAGTCACAAAAATATGAGACCAATTCCAAAAATTTTCTTAAAAAATCTAGTTTCATATTTTGATTTTTTAATATTTTTATGACTTCATTTAATATTTTTTGTGAATTATTTGGTTTTTAATAGTTTTAATTCATTTTAAAATACTTTCTGATATTTGAAAAATCCAAAAAATATTTTCTTAACACCTATGGATCATGATAAGTCAATGTAAAATAGTCTCATCAATTTCTTATTTGATTTGAGATTTATTTGAGATTTTATTCATGTTGTCTTATTTTTTATTGTTTTTAATTGTTTTAAAATAGCTTATGATTTCCAAAATTGTTGAGAAAATTCGTCAAAGTTTGTTTGATCATGTTAGACCTATGAGAATTTAATTGGACTTGTTGAAGTTGAGTTGAATTGAATTTGAGGTTTGACCTTGTTTGATTATTTTATTTTTTCATTTTATTTTAATTCAAAAAATACCAAAAAATTATGGTTGATTTGTTGACTTGTAATCTTCATTTCTTTTTCTGTTTGGCATTGATTGATGATGACTTGGTTCACATTTGATCAATTGAATTTGGTACTTGTCTTCATTTTCCCTCCCTTTCATCTTCATCCCATTCTTTTCATCATTTGGCTAATGAGTTAATGTCTTATGGTTGGTCTTGACAAATGAGAGGTTTAACCTTCTTTGATCCAAACCAAACTCAACTTGATTAATGATCATGTGAGTTGTTTTGTGTCCAAGATAGGTTGCTTCTTGGTCAAGCAAATAACCTAAAGTCCATACAAGGCCTTTCCCCTTTTGTTTTGGCATGACAAGTTTGTGGAGTTTGCCTTACTAGTCATGATCTCTAACTTGTGTTTATTTGCCTATATTTTTATTGACCGACCTCAGATAGGTGTGACTACTACATTAGTCCACTTACGATTGCTTAACATAGCGCTACATTGTCTTATGACAAACTAACATAACCATACTAATCACTAACTTTAATTTGAGCATTTAATTTCTCGCCCTTTACTTTTAATGCAATTTATTTCTTGCTCATTATTCATATTGCTTTTCCCTTTGCTCACTTGAAACCATATTTTATGTTTATGCCATTTTTCTTTTGCTCCTTTGAGCTCATTATTGTATATAAATATATTGCTATCTTGTGTTTGTTTTGTCTTTGTTTTGTGTGAACCTAATGCAAAAGGGAGAAAGGACTTAGAATTAGGACTTACCTATGCTTAAAGCAGTTCAAGAGCAACTAGGCCTCATGCCTTTAGAATGCTAAATTTGTTGAAGAGCAATTAGGCCTCATGCCTTTAGAATGCTAAAAATTCAAAGTTGATCTCAAAGGACTTCCTCATCCAAACTTATTCTTTGTCTATTCCCCCTTATTGTGTTGTGAACTTTTTGATGTTTGCTCTTGTGTGATAGGGATCCTAACTTGATATTGTGAAAGGAGGACCACTGTCATGAGTAGCCAAGTTAAGAGAGACAAGCCAAATGAAGATCCTAGGAGCTTGAATCCAAAATTGTTTGATTGCTTGATTGTTTGCTAATGTCCAAAGGAAAGGAGCATCTTGAATCATCTCTATGATTTCAAGAAAAGGAACTCCAAGGGTTTATCTTCTCCCTCTTATCTTTGTATGCTTTAGGACTAGCCCTTCTTTTCTTCTCCCCACTCTAACCAAGCCAAAAATCAATTTTAAAACTTTGACTTTAATTCAAATTAGAAACCTTGGCCTTATGCCTTTGACTTTTCAAAACTCTTTTCATAAATACTCATTGTGAATAAACACTAATCCAACTTTGACCTCATTTTATAAATAACTTTAACTTGTAAATATAACTCATTTCAAGTTGTTTTTGTGGTTCCAATGGCCACCTTGTTAAAATCTTTTCAAAACATTAGTCATAGGTTTGAGTTATCATAGTGGTTGATGTAAACCTCACCTCATCCTTAGTGTTGTATTATAAGCCTTCCATGCTTATTATAGGGTTAACCCCTCACTAGCATGTTGAAGCCTTCCTCACATGGTGGATTGTTGGTTTAGGTTGAGTTTTCTCCCTTTGATAACAAAAGACCTTAGGGATTTTGATCAAATCAATTCACCAATCTTTGAGATTTTTACCCCAAACTACGAGGTTTTGATCCTTATTTGTTGATGGTACGTAGGCAATGGGTTCATCCATTCAAACAACAAAATTTGTAAATATAATCTACTCTCTTCTCATCCCCTCAATCTTTTGTACATATATCTCCACAGATACCGACCTACAACACATATTTTCAAAAAGGGTTCCCTTAGAGGACTGAGGATGTTTTAGGTGCGTAAAACCTTCCCATTTCATAACCAACTCCCTTACCCAGATCTCTGACATTTTTAATAGTTTTTGATTTGAAAAACTTCTTACCTTGGCTTTTGTTCGCTTTTAGCATTTCCTTTGGACAAATAAAAGTGCGGTGGCGACTCGAATTGTATGTTTACTTTTGGTTTAGTCAATAAACCTAAAGGTAACGAAAACCCCGCTACAATTAATCAAATAAAAATCAAATTAAAATGCATTTAAATTAAATTATTCTTGATCAAAAACTTAAAACCTCTTCAAAAAAAGGTCAAAGGACATTAGACAAAAGAATCTATTATTTTTGAAAAGTCAGAAGTATTTTTAAACAATTAAAAATATGCACAAATACAATTAAATCATAAAAATATTAAAACTAATCCAAAAAATGATTTTAATTTAGAAAATGAAAGAGGAAAATAATATAATTTTTCTGGTGAAAGTCCCATATTTTTTTGATTAAAAATGAATTAAATATGAATTAATCAAAATAGAAGGATTAAATGAAAAATTTAGAAAAAAAAAACAAGGACCATCTGATCTCCCTCATTAATTGAGGTGGCAGATCAGATGGCGAGGAACACGCATTCCACATGGACCCAAGTAAAATGCGTTGCAGGCATGGTAATTAGTTTGGACGCATGAGATTAAAACATTTCAAATGGATCAGATGGCCTGGATTGATCCAGCGCACCACCAGAGCCCTAGATTCGGTCATCTTCTCCGGTGAGGGTCACTGGACTGGCCCAACTCAAACCTTATTGTAAGACCCCAGTTTTGACCCTAAGATCCCTCATGTTATCTCATCATATGCATTGGCATTGTAATCATACCTTTGCATCCTTCTTACCCCTCACCCATTGGGTTTATTTTGGGAGAGATCACTAAGCACTATGTGATTGTATCATACTTGTTACTTTACTAACTAAAATACCAAAAATATGTCTTTGCATTTGTCTAACTCTTTTATAGGTAGGGCACACGATCACCTTTGATTTATCAAGCTCACATCTAGGGTTTAAGACCCTCATTGCTAAGAGCTCAACCATGAAATGATCCACAATGTCTCTAGGCATCATATATGAGTCCCTATTATCTTTACATGGTATTATGATCAAGAATCCTTCAGGAGTTTGGAATTGGTTTGCCTTGGAAACCCTAGTGCATCTAGGTATCTTGTCTGACTTCTTCACCAAGCTTCTTCAACAATTGATCAAATATTTCAAGGGGTATTTCAAATATCATCATCATTTTCATATATGATCTCCCATGAGTCCCAAAAGTCAAGAAAATTGCAAGTTATCAAGTTGGTTGATGGTGGTTGACCAAAGGAATTCATCCGATCAAAACTGGGGTCCCCTAGACCTTATCTCCTACAATGTTTATCATATGAAAATTATTCCAAGAGAAACGTTACTCTAAATGACATTCCAAACAACTTTCATGTTAAGGTCTAGACCTATTTTTTATTGTAAAGTCATTTTTTATGGTGAAAGATTATAGGTCATTTTGTTTAAACCCTAATTTGGAGGTCAACTTCACAAGGTCATAACTTGCTCAATTTTTACGAGATGGAAGATTTCCAAGTTGCACAATCAAATTCAAGGTGTCTACTTCAACTTTTAATTTTATAGGAAGAGCTAATTCAACTTTTATGAGCATGTGATATGAGGATACATTATAGGTCATTTTGGACAAATGCCATTGAACAAGTGATTTTCCTCAACTTCAAAAATGCATATCTCATTCATCTCAAATCCTAATGAGGTCAAATTGGTAAACATTTTTAAGGATTCTGAAAGCGTTGCGACTTTGATGAAGACACTTTTCTCATTTGAAACTCACATAAAAAGTTAGCCAAGGTAGAATAAGTGAACATATAGTTTGACACTTAGAAAAAAATTGGATATGTTAAAATTTCCAAACTTCCACCTCAACATTCATCGTGATACAAGCTTCAAATGGAGAAGTGTTCAAAATAAGAGTTGTTCCTCTTGATCTAACCTTTCAAAAGAGCCCAATTTCATCCATTTTGGACAAGGTTTGAATGGTCTACGCATGGCTTGAATAGGGCATCATCATTTGGCAAAGATCAAACTTCAAACAGCTGTACACATTTGCCTTGCATTCCCATTCACTTTCAGATTCATTCACACTTGATTATGGACCTAATTGAGTGACTTCATGGGCCTGTACAGGCCCATGCAAGCATGCATCATCCATTGCCAAATTTGGAAGTTGAATTTTAAGGTGCAAATATCACAAGCTGCAGCTATAAATAGAGACCTCTAGCATCAAAATTAAGGACCCTTGCGCGCCAGCTTTGCTCCAATACCTCAAACCCTCACATTTGAAAGGAGAAACCTGGGAATTTTATTTGAAAATTGAGTTTGAATCTCACTGATTGGAGATTCGAAACTCCAGGGATCCAAAGCCTTTGTTCCATTCTAATCTACTTCTGCAAGCTTCCTGAGTAAGATCAAGCAAGAATCAAAGTAAGAGCAATCAAATTATGCACATCATTGAAGGTATTTTCCAGATTTTTTCTTCTCTTCGATTCTCTCTCAATTCTCATCAATTCTCTTGGATCGTTGGTTGTCTGAAGTCCTACCAATGTAGGCAAGAAGATTGAGTTGTTTTGAGGTCAAATCGAAGCAACTCAGATCATGTACCTCAAATTTCAACTCCAAGTATCTCTCAATATACTTGGAGTTAGGATGAATTGAGGTCAGATTCGTGATCAGTGCTATTTTTACTTTGAAATCATGTCCTTTTTTTTATATTTGTGATGGTGATGAGTGAACCAGTCCGGCCAGGGTCGTCTGAGAAGATGACCGGCGTTTTGCTCGGGTGATGAGCTGGAATGGTTCAGAACCACATGATCATTTCATTTTGTTTTAATCACGAGCGCTGGTTTTGAATACCGTTTGTGTGGCGCGCTGACTCAAGAGCATGGTGGAACGCGCGTTTGGATCCACTTAATCTTCCACCTCAAACAGTGAGGGAGATCAAGTGGTCCACGTTTTTTCTGAATATTTGAATTTCATTTTATTTGTGTTATTTTCATTAATTCATATTAAATTTAATATTGATCCAAAAAAATATGAGAGTTTCACCAAAAAAATTTAAATAAATTCCACTTTCATTTTCTGAATTAAAATTATTTTTTGGATCATTATTAATATTTTTCATGATTTAAATGAATTTATGAATATTTTTAATTGTTTAAAAATACTTTTAAGTTTCCAAAAATTATGAAATTTTTTCTCCAAGGTCCTTTGGCCTTGTTTGACCTATGATAAATCTCATGGGCATTTCTTTGGTGTTTGGATGAGGTTTGAGGAAATTGATCAACCATAATTTAATTTAATGCATATTGTTATTATTTTAAATTGTTTAAATGTCAAATTAATTGTGTAGAGCCATTTTAATTGACTTGGTGAGTTTGACTTGTGTTGTTGGGCCTTGGTCAAGGTTTATTTGACTTTGTTAGGTTAAGATCATATGATTTATGGGATTGATGGAATGTACATTCCATCTCCCAGAATGAATGAATGATCTTAATTTGTTAAAAGTCCTCCTTTGACCAATTTGTGTTGAATCCATTCCCCCTCCCTCTTCATCTTATTCCCCTTCTTCATTCATTCATGTCATGGACCTATGACATCTCTATATCCTAAGGCTAGTTCATTGTAAAATCAACATGAGTATGGATGAGATTAGGTCCCCCATTTTGCATATTCTTTTTGTCTGTGGTATGTTTCATGAGCATAGTTCATTATACTATGTCTCTAACATGCATTAACACCAAAATTCTATTGCCCGACCTTAAATAGTTGTGACTTCTACATAAATCCAATTACGATTGCTTAACATAGTGCTAAATTTGTAACACAAAAGGCATAACATTCTAATTAGTGAGATTGTAAGTCTCCCCTCTTTTATGGTATTGTATGGAAACTTGGCCTTTTTTTCCTTCCTTTGGAAGATGTCTTTGTTCAAGGATCCATGCTTGTGATAAGTGGGTTGAGTGTTCTCCAAAGAATTACTTAAACAAAACAAAGCAAAAGCAATACTAACTTTTAATCAACTAACAACTAACATTTAATTTCAAGTCATTTACTTATATGCACTTTAATTTTTAAGCTTTTAATTCATTTGCCATTATTCATACCATTCAATTTGTTTACTTTAATGGTATTTTCACTTTGCCCAATTGGGCAATATTTTTTGATACATTGTGTTTGTATATACTTGTTTATTTGTTTGGTCTTTTTACCTTAATGTACCTAATAAGAACAAAAACCCTAAAAAACATTTTGTGTGGACTGTTGGTGTGATATGAGACTATTGGACTTAGAATTTAGGCAATATTCCCTATGAAAAGGACTTGGCCAATGTCAACTTTCATGAAACCAAGTGCTTGTGAAGTGAACATTCATCTGATACAATATTGAAGATCCATTTGAGTTCATCTGCAACATGATCATTGTGAAGTTGTTATTTTTAACCTGTGACTCATGCCATCTTTGAAGTCATCTGATACATGGGAAATTTTGAAGAAGATCATGAAGTTGCTAAGCTTGGATGTGGATATCTTATTTGATGCCTTTCTCTTTATCTTTCTATTTGTGTATTGATATTGCTTGATTCTAAAGTTCAAGGGAAATTTTGGTTTCTATATGACTTTCTTGTCTATTGGATTGCAGCCAATTGGTCAGATCTTTTCAACTCTTAACTTTTAAATTTGTGCTTAGGATTAGTCTCTTCATCTCCTCCCCAATTCTTCAATTTCAAATCTCTCCCTCCTTTTAAAATCTTCTTTGCTTGTGTTTTCTTTCTAAACTTAGACCATTTTGCAAATTAGAAACTTTGGCCTTATGCCATTGCATTTTTAAACCCTTTTCTTAATCAAACTTGTAAATGAACATAACTATACTTGACTTACAATTTCAAAAGCCAAAAAGAACTAACACTCATTCAAACCTTTTTTTAGGCCTTTTGTGCCTTTGTCAAACTTAAAACTTTGTTAAAAGCAATGCATTCATTTTGAAATTGATACCATAATCAACGAGGTTTTGATCCCTCATTATTATGTTGGTACGTAGGCACAAGTCCGAAGATCTTGTCAAACACAAAAAAATATAATTAATGAATTCTTTTCTCATCCCCCCATTCTATTTATTGCAAATATCATTTGTACAAAAACATATATGCACAAAAGAACGGACACTTTGGGTGTTAACACCTTCCCTCTGTGTAACTAACCCCCTTACTTGTAATCTCTGGTTTTATTGACGTCTAGTTTATCCATAGCTTGAGGGTCATGAATTTACCGCTACACTTATGAAAAACGAAAAGTGAATACACTAATTTGAAGGAAAAATGCTCAAGAGCACGAAGCTGGCCTCAATTTTATCCAATTCCAAGTATATAAAAGTATACAGGGATTTGAATTTTGAGGATCATGAACTGAGTTGCTTCGATTTGACCTCAAAGCACTCAATCTTCTTTCTCTACATTGATAGGATTTCAGACAAGCAAAAATCAACTAGAATAGTGAAGAATTGAGAGAGAATCGAAGAGATGAAAATTCTGAAAATTCACCTTCAATAGAGCTTCAGATTGGCACGATCTTGCCTTCAATTATGTTTGGCCTTGCTTCAGATGCTTAATGGAGGTGAAATGGATCAAGGAGAAGTATGGACTCTTGGAGTTTCAATCTCAAAACAGATGGAGAATCAAAACTCGATTTTCAAAGAAAATCCTCAAGTTTATCCTTCAATGGTGAGGGTTTGGGGTCGCAGGTTCAAAGCTTGGGCATGAGGTCCTTAATTCTGAGCAATGAGGGTCTTATTTATAGCCAAGGGTATTGATTTCCACACACTTCCAATTTTGGCAAAATTTGAAAAATCCCTTTGCATGGTTGCATGGGCGTATGCTAGGCCCATGAAATGATGTGATCTGATCCAAAACTGAGTGTGCATCATGCTGAATTCATGTTGGTGAGCCATGCAATTATGTATGTAAAGTGGAAGTTGAAATTATCCAAATGGTCCTTAAACTTACACCCATGTGCAAGTCCTTCATACTTTGGCCAAATGAGATGATCTTGGAATTTTTGGAAAGGTGAGATCAAAGGGAACAACTTTCATGTTGAACATATTTTCATTTGAAGCTTGGATCATGATGAAGTTTGAGGTGGAAGTTTGGTAAATCAAACATATTTGAAAATTTTCTAAGTCCCAAGTCAAATGTTCACCTCTTCCACCTTGAATAACTTTTTCTATGGGCTTAAAATGAGAAACATTTATTCATCAAAGTTGTAGCTCTTTTAAACCTCTTCAATTTGGTCACAAATTTGACCTCTTTTGGATTTTGAATGAAGGAGTTATGTATTTTAGAAGTTTAGGAAAATCACTTGTTCAATGGTATTGGCCCAAAATGACCTATAATGTTTCCTCTTGGCACATGCATTTATAAGTTGAGTTTGAACTTCCTCCAAACATCAAAGTTTAAGTAGACGTCTTGAACTTGATAATGGAATTTGAATGGATTTCATATCATAAAAATTGAGCAAGTTATGGTCTTGGGGAGTTGACCTCCAAATTAGGATTCAGACAAAATGACCTATAATCTTTCATCATAAAAAATGACTTTCAAAGCAAACATAGCTCTTGACCTCAACATGAAAGTTGTTTGGAATGTCACTTTGAGTAACTTTGATATTGGAATCATTTTTATATGACAAAAATTGTAGGAGATAGGGTCTAGGGAACCCCAGGTTTGACCAATTGACTTTCTCTGGTTAACCACCATGAACCATCTTACTAGCTTGACATTATCTTGACTTTTGGGACTCATGGAGGATCATATATGCATAAGATGATGTAATGTGAATTAAACCTTGAAATATTTGATCAATTGTTGAAGAAACTTGTTTAAGAAGTCACACAAGATACCCAGATGAATTAGGATTTCCAAGGCAAACAAACTTCAAACTCTTGATGATTTCTTGATCTAAAGAACATGTGAAAATCATGGGGATCCATATATGATACTTAGAGTCAATGTGAACCATTTCTTGATTGCACTCCTTGCATTAAGTGTCTTAAACCCTAGATATGAGCTTGTTAGAGCATATGTGAGCATACTTACTACCTACAAAAGAAACAAATTATAAATTGACATATTTTTGGTATTTTGGTTAGTACACAAAGAAAAATGAAGTATGATACAATCAAAAATATGCTTGGTGATCTCTCCCAATGCAAACCCAATGAATGAAGGGGTAAGGAGGATGCCAAGGTGTGATCCCAATGCCAATGCATATGATGAGATAACATGAGGGATCTTAGGGTCAAAATTAGGGTCTTACAACTGCCCCTATTTAAGGATGTTCTAGCTGAGGAGATGAAGGTTAGAATCTTCATATCGACTCAGTAGAATGGGCTTAAATAACAACATATAGAAACAAATTTTGGTCCCTAAGAGACCTCACGATGCATATGATATGAAATATCAAAAATAATCTTTGTGGGGAAAATGTTGCCACAAAGGAAAAGAATCCGGAGAGACTGAATGTCCACAGGAGCATAATGCATTTCATAAGAAAAAATCACTAGGGAGACAGAGACTCTAGGGGATAAACAATTGTGCGTAGGCCAGGCTACGACTTAAAAATGTTGGAGACACGAGAGGAATTCCCTGAAAATAAATCAACGGAAAGACTCAGCCAGGGATAAATCAGGACAAAACTGAAATACTCGATCCAAACAGGGGACGACGATTCCACTGAGGAAATACACACTCAAACTCAACTGGGGAACAAATGAACTTCAACACAGGAGTGACATAAATATATCATCTATTACCAGTTAGAGGGTAAGGAGATAACATAATCTGACCGAGAGGACATCCGTTACCAGTTATGGTAAACATATCAAGGATGACTCACTTAGGAACACATGAGATATATTCATTACCGGTTACTGGGTAAGAACCACCTATTGGGGAAAAGCCAAATAGGATTTATAACTACCGGTTACTAGGTAGGAGACCAAAGAGAGAGAATATTTGTCACTGGTTAAAGTGAACATATCAAGGATAAACTCAAAGGGAAGAATATCCGTCATTAGTTAAGATGAACATATCGAGGATAGAATGTCGAGGAAAAGTAAGAATTACATCCATCAGTTACTGGATAGAACACCAAAAAGAGAATATTCGTCACCGGTTAGGATGAACATATCAAGGATAGACTCAAAGGGGAGAAATAGGAATTATATCTATCCGTTACTAGATAGAATACCAAAAAGAGAATATCAGTCACCAGTTAAGATGAACATATCAAGGATAGACTCCGCAAGGGAATGTAGGATTTATAACTATCGGTTACTAGGAAGAATACCGCAAAGAGGAGGAAACCCGTCATTGGTTAGGATGAACATATCAAGGATTAACCTTCTGGGGAGTGAAAAATAGGGATTAGAACTACGTTTTTACTGGGTAGAAAACCCCAAAGAGAATATTCGTCATCGGTTAGAATGAACCTATTAAGGATAAACTCAAAAGGAAGAATATCTATCATTGGTTAAACCCACAAAGGCTCTCTTCACAACATATGGGCCTTCATAATTAGGATTCCATTTTCCCCTAGAATCTGGTTTGAAAGATATAATCTTCTTGAGCACAAGGTCACCTTCTCGGACACACGAGGCCTGACCTTCTTATCAAAAGATTTCTTCATTCTCTACTGATATAACTGACCATGACACATGGCAATCAATCTCTTCTCTTCAATTAAATTCAGCTGGTCATACCTGGTCTGACACAATCCAACCTCAGTCAACTTGGCTTCCATCAAGACATGTAGTGATGGGATCTCAACCTCTACTTGGAGCACAACTTCCATTCCATAAACAAGTGAAAAAGGGGTTGCCCCTGTTGAAGTACGGATGGATGTACAGTACCCGTGCAAAGAAAATGGGCACATCTCATGCTAATCCTTATACGTTACAACCATTTTCTGAATGATCTTCTTAATGGTCTTGTTCGCAACTTCAACAGCCTCATTCATCTTAGGTTTATAGGGATAAGAATTATGATGTGCAATCTTGAAGTCTTTGCAAAGAGCTTCCACCATATTATTATTCAAGTTAGATCCATTATCAATAACGATCTTACTTGGCACACCATACCGACATATAATCTGATTCTTGATAAATCTCACAACAACTTACTTGGTTACATTTGCATATGATGTTGCTTCAACCCACTTTGTGATGTAGTCAATAGACACCAGAATGAAACGTTCGAAGCTTTGGGCTCAATCATGCCAATCATATCAATTCCCAACATGGAGAAGGGCCATGGAGAGGAAATGAAATTCAACAGTGTCGGGGGAATGGGAATCTTATCTGCATATATTTGACACTTATGGAATTTCCTCACAAACTTGCAACACTCAGATTCCATTTTCAGCCAATAGTAACTTGCTTTCAACATCTTTTTAGCCATAACATGTCCATTGGAGTGAGTACCAAAGGAACCTTCATGGACTTCAGTCATCAATAAGTCTGCTTCGTGTCTATCCATGCATCAGAGCAAAACCTTATTAAAGTTTCTCTTGTACAACACATCATCATTCAGGTGGAAGTTGCCAGCTAATTTCCTCAAAGTATATTTATCTTTTAAAGATGCCCCAGGCGAGTAAATTTGACTTTGGAGAAAACACTTGATATTAAAATACCACGGCTTTTCATCCTTGATCTCTTCAACAACAAACACCTGAGTTGGCCTATCAAGACGCATCACAGTCAAATTGGGAACTTCATTCAAAAATTTCACCACAATCATTGAAGCCAACTTTGAAAAAGCATCCTCCATTCGATTTTCATCTCGAGGGAGTAAGACCCCAATTTTGACCCTAAGATCCCTCATGCAATCTCATCATATGCATTAGCATTAGGATCATACCTTGGCATTCTCCTTACCCCTCTTTCATTCGGTTTGTTTTGGGAGAGATCACTAAGCATCATGGTGATTGTATCATACTTGTATATTATCATTTTACTAATCAAAATACCAAAAACATGTCTTTGCATTTGCCTAACTCTTTTGTAGGTAGGGCATGATCACCTTTGATCTATGAAGTTCACATATAGGGTTTAAGACCCTATTTGCTAAGAGCACAACCAAGGAAGGATACACAATGGCTCTAAGCATCATATATGATTCCCAATTATCTCTACATGTTATTTTGATCAAGCATTCTTCACGAGTTTGGAGTTGGTTTGCCTTGGAAACCATAGTACACCTGGGTATCTTGAGTATCTTCTTCAACAAGCTTCTTCATCAATTGATCAAATTTCTCAAGGGACACTTCAAAATTCATCATCTTATGCATATATGATCTACCATGAGCCTAAAAGGTCAAGAGTATTGCAAGTTAGCAAGTTGGTTGATGGTGGTTGGCCAGATGGATTTATCTGATCAAAATTGGGTCTCCCTAGATCCTATATCCTACAATTTTCATCATATGAAAATGATTCCAAGAGAAAAAACTTTACTCTAAATGACATTCTAAACAACTTTCATGTTGACTTCTAGAGCTAATTTGTCTTGAAATGTCATTCTCTATGTTGAAACATTATAGGTCATTTTGTCTAAACCCTAATTTGAAAGTTAACTTTCAAAATCCATAACTTGCTCAATTTTTATGAGATTAAAGATTTCCAAGTTGCAAAATCAAATTCAAGATGTCTACTTCAACTTTGATGTTTGTAGTAAAAGCTAAATCAACCTTTATGAGCATGTGATATGAGGATACATTATAGGTCATTTTGGACCAATACCATTGAACAACTGATTTTCCTCAACTTCAAAAATGCATAACTAACTCATTATAAATCCAAATAATTCCAAATTGGTGACGATTTTGTAGTTCTTGGAAATAGATACAACTTTTATGAAGACACTTTTCTCATTTGGATCTCACATAAAAAGTTAAGCAAGGTGGAATAATTGAATATGTGACTTGACACTTAGAAAATATTTTAACATGTTGAAATTTCCAAACTTCCACGTCAAAATGCATCATTATACAAGTTCCAAATGGAAAAGTCTTAAACTTTTGTGTTGTTCCTCTTGATCTAAGCTTTCCAAATAGTCATAATTCATTCATTTTGGGCTAAGTTTGATAGGTCTGCGCATGGTGTAAACAGACCTGTATCAGTGGGCAAAATCAAAGCTTCAAATATTCAAACAACTTTTCCTTGCCATTCAAGCCTTATGCAGACCTCATTTCAGTTTATTTTAGACCTAAATAGATTGTTTCATGGGCCTGCACACGCCCATGCAAGCATGTGCATTGCATTACCAAATTTGGAGAATTTTCCAAATGTGCAAATAACACTTCTCATGGCTATAAATAGAGGTCCCTTGCATCAATTAAAAGGACCTTGTGCGCCAGCTTTGCCCCCAATCTTCCAAACCCTCTCAATTCAAAGGAAAACCTGAGAAATTTCATTTGAAGTTTGAGTTTGAATCTCACTGTTTGGAGATTCAAAACCTCTAGGATCCAAAGCTTTGCATTGTTCTTAGGGACACTTCCACAAGCTCCATAAGCAAGATCAAGCATGAATTGAATCCAGAGAGATTCATTTCTACACAACATTGAAGGTAATTTTCCAGATTTTTCTTCTCTTTGATTCTCTCTTAATACTCATCAATTCTCTTGGATCCTTGGTTGTCTGAAGTCCTACCAATGTAGGCAAGAAGGTTGAGTTGCTTTGAGGTCAAATCGAAGCAACTCAGTTGACACACCTAAAAATTCAACTCCACGTATCTCTCTATATATTTGGAGTTAGTTAAAATTGAGGTGATATTTGTGATCTACGCCATTTTATCTTCAAAATCATGTCCTCTTTCTTCATTTATGATATGGTGATGACTGAACCAGTCCGACCATGGTCATTGGAGAAGATGATCGGCCTTTGGCTCCAGCGATGTGCTGGAAGCATTCAGAGCCATTAGATGAGTTTGAAATGTTTTAATCAGGAGCGTACATTGTGATTACCAGGCGTGTGGATGTTTGACTCAAGCGCATCATGGAACGCGCGCTCTCCACCACTTGATTCCCCACCTCAATTAATGGTTCAGAGCCACATGATCATTTCATTTTGTTTTAATCACGAGCGTTGGTTTTGAATACCGTTTGTGTGGCGCACTTACTCAAGTGCATGGTGGAATGTGCATTTGGATCCACTTGATTTGCCACCTCAATTAATGAGGGAGATCAAGTGGTCCACGTTTTTTTGATTATCTGATTTTTATTTTCATTCCTTTGATTTTCATTAATTCATATTAATTTTAATATTGATCCAAAAAATATGAGTGTTTCACCAATTTTTTAAAAATAAAATCCTCTTTCATTTTCTGAATTAAAATTATTTTTTGGATCATTATAAATATTTTTCATGATTTAATTGATTTTATGATTATTTTTAATTGTTAAAAAGTATTTTTAAGTTTCCAAAAATTCTGAAATTTTTTCTCCAAGGTCCTTTGACCTTGTTTGACCATGATAAATCTCATGGCCATTTCTTTGGTGTTTTGATGAGGGTTTAGGAAATTGACCAACCATATTTAATTTAATGCATTATTTTTAATATTTTTAATTGTTTAAATGCCAAATTAATTGTGTTAAGCCATTTTAATTGACTTTGTGAGTTTACCTTGTGTTTTTGGGCCTTGGTCAAAGTTGATTTGACTTTGTTAGGTTAAGATCATTGAATTTAAAGGATTGATGGAATGTACATTCCATCTCCCAAAATGAATGAATGATCTTAACTTGGTAAAAGTCCTCTTTTGTCCAATTTGAGTTTGATCCATTTCCCCTCCCTCTTCATCTTATTCCCCTTCTTTTATTCATTCATGTCATGGACCAATAATATCTCTATATCCTAAGGCTAATTGATTGCAAAATCAACATAAGTATGGATGAGATTAGGTCCCCCACTTTGCATATTCTTTTTGTGTGTGGTATGTTTCATGAGCATAGTTCATCATATTATGTCTCTAGCATGCATTAACACCAAAATTCTATTGTCCGACCTCAAATTATTGTGACTTCTACATAAGTCCAATTACGATTGCTTAACATAGCGTTAAATTTGTGTCACAAAAAAGGCATAGCATTCTAGTTAGTGAGATTGTAAGTCTCCCCTCTTTCATGGTATTGTGTGGAAACTTGGCATTTTTTCCTTCCTTTGGAAGAAGTCTTGGTTCAAGGATTCATGCTTGTGATAAGTGGGTTGAGTGTTCTCCAAAGAATGACTTAAAAAAGCAAAGCAAAAGTAATACTAACTTATAACTTATTAACAACTAAGATTTAATTTCAAGTCCTTTATTTTAATGCCCTTTATTTTTGAGCTTTATTCATACCATTCTAATTGTTTATGTTAATGTCATTTTCATTTTGTCCACTTGGACCATATTATGTGATATATTTTATTTTGAGTATATTATGTTTGTTTGTGTGGTCTTTGACCATTAATGTACATAATAAGAACAAAAGACTCTTAAAAATATCTTATGTGAACTGTTGGTCTGATCTGAGACAAATGGACTTAGAAATTAGGCACCACTCCCTTTGTAAAGGACTTGGCCAACTCCAGCTTTCATGTAACCAAGTGCTTGTGATTTGAAACTTCATCTGATACATCATTGAAGATCCATTTGAGTTCATCTGCAACATCATCATTACGAAGCTGTTATTTTGAACCTGTGACTTAGTGCATTGTGGAATTCATCAACTACATGGGCAAGTTTCAAGAAGATCATGAAGTTGCTAAGCTTGGATGTGGCTATCTTTATTTGATGCCTTGCTCTTCAAGTTGATGTTTTTGTCTCTTCATCTCTTAAATTTATGCTTAGGATTAGTCTCTTCATCTCCTCCCCACTTATTTAATTTCAAAACCTTTCCCTCTTTTTTAAAAAAAAAAACTTCTTTGTTTGTGCTTGTTTCTTAAACTTTGACCACTATTGCAAATTAGAAACTTTGGCTTTATGCAATTGCATTTTCAAACTTCTTTTCTTAATCAAACTTGTGAATAAACTTAACTATACTTTACCTAAAATTTCAAAAGCCAAAAATAACTAACTCATTCAAACCATTTTTAGGCCTTTGTGCCTTTCAAACTTAAATTTTTGTTAAAAGCAATGCATTCACTTTGAAATTGATACCACGAACTACGAGGTTTTGATCCCTCATTTTTATGTTGGTACGTAGGCACAAGTCCGAAGGTCTTGTCGAACACAAAAATATAATTAATGAATTATTTTCTCATCCCCCCATTCTATTTGTTTGCAAACATCATTTGTACAAAAACACATGTGCACACAAAAAAGGGCTCCCTAGGAGTACCTAGAACACTTTGGGTGTTAACACCTTCCCTCTATGCAACCAACCCCCTTACCTGTATTCTCTGGAATTTTATTAGTTTTGATTCGAAAACTTCTTATTTTTGGGTTTTGTTCGTACTTTTCCCTTTTCCCTTGGAAACAATAAAAGCACGGTGGCGACTCTTTTATTTAATGTCTAGCTTATCCATAACTTGATGATCATGAATTTACCACTACAGAGGGATATGATGAAATTCAACCTTTGTAAAGAAAGTTGATATCCTTCTGGCATAGTCTCTATATGGTATCAAACCGGGTTGATTCGTCACCCATTCACCTTTCATCTGATTGACAACCAAAGTTGAATCTCCATAGATATCTAAATACTTGATTCTGAGATCAATGGCATCTTCAAGCCCCATAATGCAAGCTTCATACTCAGCCATATTCTTTGGACACTTGAAAGTCAATCTAGCTGTAAACGTAAAATGAGTGCCTTGAGGAGTAATAATCACTGCCCCAATGCCATTACCATACTGATTAACAGCTCCATCAAATACCATGTCCCAACGGGAACCATATTTTGGCCCTTCTTCAAGCAATGGTTCGTCACAATATTTCATATTCAGGTAAAAGATCTCTTCATCAGGAAAATCATATTGTACGGACTGATAATCTTCAATTGGTTGGTGAGCCAAATGGTCCGCCAAGACACTACCTTTAATTGCTTTTTGAGATTAGTATTTAATATCATACTCGTATAACAAGATCTGTCAACGGGAAATCCTCCCAATTAAAGCAGGCTTCTCAAAAATGTACTTGATTGGATCCATTTTGGATATCAACCAAGTAGTATGAATCAACATATACTGGCGCAGACGCTTAGCAGCCCAAGCAAATGCGCAACAAGTCTTTTCTAGCATAGAATATCGAGTCTCACAGTCGGTTAACTACTTACTGAGGTAGTAAATAGCATATTCTTTATTTCCATTTTCATCTTGCTGACCAAGAACACAACCCATACTCTCTTCGAGCACAGTCAAATAGATGAACAAAGGTTTTCCTTCCATAGGGGGAGACAGAATCGGGGGCTCAAGCAGATACTCTTTGATACTGTCAAAAGCTTTTTGGCAATCCTTGGTCCAATCACAAGATTGACCTTTCTGAAGAAGCTTGAATATAGGCGCACATGTGGCAGTCATATGCGATATTAATCTTGTGATGTAATTTAAGCAGCCGAGAAAATCTCTGACTTGCTTCTCAGTTTTGGGCGCAGGCATCTCTTGTATTGCTTTAACCTTGGCAGGATCAACTTCGATACCCTTCTCACTGATAATAAAACCCAAGAACTTACCAGAACGAACACCAAAAGTACATTTATTGGGATTCAAGCGGAGTTTGTACTTCCTCAAATGCTGGAATAGCTTCAACAAATGCTCAACATGCTCTTCTTTATCACTGGATTTGGCAATCATGTCATCAACGTAGACTTCGATATCTTTATGCTTCATATCATGAAAAAGAGTGGTCATAACTCTCTAATATGTTGCACCAGCATTCTTTAAACCGAAAGGCATCACTCTATAATAAAATGTTCCCCAAGGTGTAATGAATGCGGTCTTCTCCATATCTTCGGGTGCCATCTTGATCTGATATTAACCGGAAAATTCGTCCATAACATAAAAGACATTGAATTTAGATGTCCCCAGCAGAGTCGCCAACTGTCGCAACCTGCGAAAAAAAACAACCGGCGAGAAAAGAAATGACAGAAGAGTCGCCACCGTGCGTTATTTATCCCAAAGGAGGGAAATGAAACGCTCGAAGTAAACCTGGAGAAAAGGAAAGGGAAAGACAAGGTCTCGCAACCAAATCTTGGGTTCGGGAGTCAATTATGCGAAGGGAAGGTATTAGCACCCCTACGCATCCGTAGTACTCTACGGGATCCACTCTTGTTGTTCTTATCTAAAGGGTGTGTGTTTATCTAATGTACTATTTACTAAAAGAAAGGGTCAAAAGAAAATGACTCGCACGGATGTCGCATCCACTGCATACGTATCTCATCTGAATATGAGAATTAGAGTCTTCGTAGCTCGGCTACCTATGGGTTAAGGAGATATGTGCTCGCTAAGACATCGCGTCTTATGCCTACGTATCTCATCTGGAATGAGAATCAGAGCAAAACGTAGTTCAGCTAACTACGGGAACAAGGGTCTCGATTGCAACTAGGGCAAGAGAAAGGGAAAGGTCTCGATCGCAACGAGGGCGAAAGCAAACAAGGATTAGTTGTTAGTTGTCAGTCAAAAAAGAACTCGGCAAGACATCGCATCTTGTGCCTACGTATCTCATCTGAACATGAGAATCAGAGTTGTCGTAGTTCGGCTACGTAGGGGTTGCCATCTGAACATGGACTTACAAAGGAGGACACCAGTTGTGTCAAAGGAGAGTGGGAAATGTGTTCACGTCCTAGCAGCAAGTGTCGCAGCTCGCTGAATCAAGTCTTAGGCAGTTACCTCTTTGCAATAGAACGGAATGACATGCCACAAGATCGGAGACGCACGGAAGGTCTAAAGAAATGGGGAAGCTCTGCGCTAGAGTTGTCATGCAATGTGTACTTAAGTGTTAGGATTTACAAATGGGAACATCTACCTAATGTTAGCATGTAAGAGAATGAGGGAATTCTACCTATGTTATTATACAAAGAATGAGGGAATCCTACCTATGTTATCATACAAAAGAATATGGGAATTCTACCTATGTTATCATACAAAGGAATATGGGTATTCTACCTATGTTATCATACAAAGGGTTCTACCTAATGGGTGCTACCTTCGAAACAAGAATCGACGAATGGAGCAAGGAGAGGATAAGGGTAGATGGCGATGCCAGAAGCAATCGACTTACAAGAGCTAGATGGAGATGCCTGGAGCAATCGACTTACATCACCTTGTAGCAGAAGGTGTCCCATGGGGTTATGAAAGTTGTCTTCTCCATGTCTTCTTGTGCCATATTGATTTGATTATAGCCAGAAAAACCATCCATGAAGGAGAATACCGAGAACTGAGCCGTGTTATCCACCAAAACGTCGATGTGAGGTAATGGGAAATCGTCTTTAGGACTAGCTCTGTTCAGATCTCGGTAGTCGACACCCATCCGTACCTTTCCATCCTTCTTAGGTACTAGAACGATGTTTGCAACCCATGGCGGATAATTGGTAACTGCTAGAAAACCTGCATCCAACTATTTTTGCACTTCCTCCTTTATCTTGACAGCCATCTCTGGTCTCATTCTTCTGAGCTTCTGCTTGACCGGAGGACAATCCTTTTTGAGAGGCAAGCGGTGTACCACGATGTCTGTGTCAAGCCCTGGCATGTCCTGGTAAGACCAGGCGAAGATGTCGACATACTCTTGCAGCAGTTCAATCAACCCCTTCTTCACATCGTCTTCCAAAGCAGCCCCTATCTTGATTTCTCTCTGGACGTCCTCGGTGCCAAGATTAATCACTTCAGTAGACTCTTGATGCGGTTGAATGACCCTTTCCTCTTGTTTTAACAACCTGGAAAGTTCTTCAGGGAGTTCACAGTCTTCATCACCCTCATCTTCAGCTTGAAAGATCGGACTTTCGAAGTCGAAGCGAGCCATAGCAGAACTGTTATCAAGAGGATCCGGTGATGTGCATCTGCATGAGTGATGGTATGTGCTTATGAGTGTGAACAGTGAGTGAAAGCTAAACAAACATTGCCAAATATTTTTTTGATTTTTGAATTTTGAAAACTGCAAAAATAGAAAGACAGTGAACAAAATATTTGAATGCAAAAAGACGTCCTTTATTTATGATAAAAAATGCAGGTATCCACATAGATGAGCCCTACAATGAGTCATTACTCCCTGGGCGGAACGTAAGACTTGGACATGCATGAATAAACAAGGAAAAATTACTCCTCAAGAAGATTGACTTGAATAATCTCCTCAGAAGACCAATTGTTGATGACTTCACCCGGGATCCTCGGATGCACCCAGTTGTCAATGTCGCAATCACTATCCCCATCCTCTTCGTTGATTGCAGAGATCTGTCCATACTGAATGATGCCAGCACTAGAGAAAGTGATCGGCCCCTGACGAGTCTGTGGCGCTGATGTTGTAGAAGTCAGAGCTGACTGATACCCAATCCCGAACTTATCTTCTTTCATCGGCAACTCCAACAGACGTCCCCAACCGGGAGCAACACCTGAATCTACCAAGGCCTGTGCCTGCTTGAAGGACGAGATAGAGGCACCCGCTTTAACCTCTTCCACCGGAGCTGCATCCTTGATCTGAACTGCCTCAAAGGCCTAACATAGGGTCTCATGAATTTCAGCTTCTACCTCTACATACTTGAATGTAGACAGGTTACTGACCAGAATGTCCTCCTCACCACAGACAGTGATAATTCTTCCATTGACTGGGAATTTGATCTTCTGATGTAGAGTTGAAGAGACTGCCCCAGCATTGTGGATCCAAGGACGACCCAGTAGGAAGTTGTAGGAAGGACTGATATCCATCACAAAGAAGACGGTGTTGAAGGTTTGTGATCCAATCTGAATTGGCAATTCTACCTCTCCGAACACCGACCTCTTAGAGCCGTCGAAGGCTCTCACCACGAGATTGGAAGGCTTCAAGACCAAACCTTCTACTTCTAACCTTGACAGGGCTCTCTTGGGTAGCACGTTGAGAGAGGAACTTGTATCCACCAGAACATGTGATAATACGGTGTCTCTGCATTCCATCGAGATGTGCAAAGCCTTGTTATGATTGCGTCCGGCTGGTGTTAAGTCAGAATCAGTAAAACCCAACCCGTTGCTTGCATGAACATTTGCAACGATCCCTTCTAATTGGTTTACTGAGATCTCCTGAGGCACATAAGCAGCATTAAGAACCTTCAGAAGTGCCTCCCTGTGTGCCTCCGAACACAGCAGGAGTGAGAGAATAGATATCTTAGACGGCGTCTGAATCAGTTGATCAACTACCTTGTAGTCGCTTTTCTTTATGATTCTCAGAAGCTCGTCCACGTCCTTCGTGAAAGTAGGCTCAGAACCAGCCTGTGGTGCAGAGGTACCCTCATTCACAGCTTGCTTGCCTTTGGCCTTCGCCGCGGCATCAGCACTATCAGCTTGGGTAACCGGTGGTGAGAACAGTCTACCACTCCTGGTGAATCTCCCGATTCCACCGACATTATCCACTGTGGGATCTTTTATTTCCACCTCAGATTCAGACTTCTGATTCTGCACCTCCTCTATTTTCAGTGGTTGTTCCACTCCATGATCATGTGTATACACACTCCCCCCATAATGCCACGGAATGGCCCTTTCGCTGGTGAAAGGTAAAGGACCAGGGGTAATGATGGTCATAGTGGATGGTCGCACGTGTGGCACCGGTTGCGTTTCTGGCACACTGATCTGAGCAGTTGGGTAGAAAATGGTGATAGTAGCTATAAGACCCCAATTTTGGCCCTAAGATCCCTCATGGCCCATATCATATCATATCATGGCCTCAAGGATCATTGCATACCTTAGCTTCCCTCCTAGTGGGTGGGACACCTTGTGAGTGTGGTTCTTGATCACCAAGCATGTTTTGCATTTGTATATCTTTGCTTTTCATATGTTTACTAACCAAAAGTACAAAAATATTGTCATCTAACCATGTTACTTGCAGATGAAGCAAATTAGGTCAACTCAGTCAAAATCAGTCAAAGTCAGTCATTAAACAGTGGATGGTGGCCATTCTTGAAGAATTTGGGCACCATGATCATTCATCAAGAGTTCATATGAGTTGTGACATCATGTTGGATCAAGATATCAAGGGATTAGGGCTTGGAATTCATCAAAACATGGTTCAGTCAAGCAAAACCTAGAAAAGTCAACTGTTGGTCAATTGTGCATTTAATCAGTGATTTGATGGTGGGAATTGGTTTGAGAGGTCTCATTCATGTCCATATAAACCTCATATAACATGTCAAGCATCCACAGTGAAGATTTTGAAGTCAGACAAGAAATTTCCAAAAATAGAAAGTTGACCTGTAATTGGAATTTGCCAAAAATGGAAACTTCTTCTCCTCAAAATTACATCATCATACAAGATTCAAATGAATTTTTGCCCAACATGAAAGTTGAAGATCTTGTTCTCCCATTTCCAAAAAGTCCAAGAACACTCAATTCCCATTTATGGTTGGTAAGTTATGATCAAATCATTCTCAAAAATGTTTGAACTTCAAAAGGCCATATCTTCCAAACCATTTGGCCAAATTGGGTGGGGTTTTTTGCTACAAGTCATATTTGATGCCCTCTTTCCAAATCTTCCATCATAATTCACCAAAAGTTCACCAATCAAAATGGCATTTTGAAAGTGGTTTGAATTAATTCAAGTGAGGTGAAAAAATGAGTTTTCAAAATAACCAATTCCAACCATTTTTACCACTTGCAATTGATCAGAAATCATGTTTTGAGTTTGTCCAAAGGCCCAATTCGCAGCTGTTAGCACATGGGCATGTCATTTGAGTGGAAATGCACAAATTAGCAAAAACACTCATTATGCAAATTGTGCTTAACATTTCCATTAACCAACTAATACAAACCTTAAACAGCATATATATTCTCCATTTTCTGTTGGAAAACCCTAGCCACAACTATCCAAAACAGACCAAAACTCTCTTGCTCTCAAAAACATCCATTGCCTTCATCTGAACTTTTCTTGGAAAAATCTCGAAGAGCTCGAGCTAGACTTGGTTTGTCCATCATTTACCAACCCTTTTGAAGCATTTTCAAGCCTCACATCTCAGCTGTAAAGCCATCACCAATACTGTTGCATCAAGAGCATTTCAATGGCAGTCTTTGATTTGAGCTGAGAGCAAAGTAGCTGAGCCAAAATTCTTCAACCATTCATCATTTGGAAGCTTGTAGAACCACTGTTTCAGCCATTCACGACCAAATAACAACTGCAGCACAACTGTTCTTCAACTTTGGTAAATTTTCGAATCTCTCTATTCACTAAACCATGCTATGCTTTAGATAGATCTTTTTGCCATGATCATGTTAAGCTTTAAATCACTGAAAGTGGTTGAGTATTTACAAAGTAATGTTGATTTAAAGATTGATGTTCATTGTTGTTTTTGCATGATGCTTCCATATTAGCTCGATTCCATGAAATTGGTTGTTAGAATGTTGATGAGTGTTGTTTGATGAGTCGAATGCCATGCTTATTGTTCAATTTTGTGACAAAATTTTTTTCACGATTGCTGAAGAAGATGATGATGTCCTGTAGCTTCACAAACCCTAATGCCATGCCCAGAATTCTTGTCCTGTTCGTGTTTGGCTTTTGTCTTGCATGTTTTTCACTGTTTTATTGCTCTTGACGAATCACAGGCCAGCACGTCACTAAGTGAAACGCAGAGTTTCACTTAGTGACCACCAATATTACCAAAATGCCACCGGTCCCTTATTAAATCCATTAATTCATATCATTTCTCAATAATTATTTCATTTTTGATCACAATCTTACAAAATTCATATCACACTCAATTTTAATCCAAATTTCATGGGACTTTTTGCAAAATGCTCTGCTTGATCTCTAGTTTTTTTATCATAATTTTTCCAGATTTTTTGCATGAATGGATTTTTAATTGTGCTAGGGTTTGTGACATGTGCTCATTTCATGTATACTTTGCCAAATCAATTGTGAAATGGTGATGCTTTATCCAATGGCTTCCAAATTTTTTGTGCTCAAAATAGACACATTCATGTTGATTTTGGTGTAGAGTTTGTGAATTTATCATTGCTGATTTGTGAGTTATGATTTTTTGAATTAGGGTGTGACAATTTGTGTCACACCATTGATGTCCCACTTCTTGATTTTTAATACCATGCTTCTTGACCTCAAATTGGCTTGAATTTTTGCATGAATGTACTTATGGATGTCTAGTTTACATGTGACTTTTCCTGGAATTTTGGAATGCATTTTCTAATTGTTTGGGATTTTCTTCCCTGTTTGGTCATATGTGGACTTTTTGTGATACATGTTCTCATTTCCTTTGTGAAATTCTCATACTTTATTGGATGGACATGAAATTTGATATGTGAATTGTAGACATATTAAGCTTTGTCATGGTGTTGATCCCATTCATTTCTCATATGTTGTCACTGTTTTATGAATTATGCAAGTTGGTGCATGTTGGGTTGACTTCTATGAGTATGCTTGAACTTGTTTTGACTTTCTGATTTTCATTGACCAACTTCCCTTTATCCAAATAAGCTGAAACTTGACATGCTTACCATGTTATTGATTATGATTGATCATGAATTATTTGATAATTTATTGAAATGTTTATGATTGGTTTTGAGTTTAGTCTTGCTATTGACTTCTTTGAGCTTCTATATGACATGTTTTGACCTAATTTGCTTCTGAAATCATGATGGTGAATGATATGAACATGAAACCAATTGAGTTTGTTTCTTGATTGCTTGAACTTGATTTTGGTTGAATTTCACTTGCTGTTTTAGAATTCTTATCTCTTTTTGACCCTAGGCTTGTCCTAGTGGTCATGTTGCTCATGTTTGAGTTCATTTTTTCAGGTTAAGAAACAAATACCCAAAGAGATCAATACAAATTGATTGAGCTTGATTTGATTATCATGACTAACTTGTTTGTTTTGTAGGTTGCTTGGCTCACATGCTTTGAGCCTTGTGCATTGCATATTTAACTGATTGTGTTGACTGTTGATCTTTATCTCATTTTGATTCAAACTTTGAGTTGTGTACTGATTCTGTTTGACTGGTTTCAGGTACCATTAGTTGCTTAGTTCTTTAAGAACTTGCTTTGCTTTGCTTAATAGCAATTTGCATTGAGGTATAATCCATTTTCTTCATGTAGTCTGGAAGACCTGGCCTGTTACTTGGCCAGGCAACTGTCTGAAGTCCTCCTTAAGAGGCAATGCTTGTGTATGTTTACATTTGTCCCAAGCAGGAAAAGTCCTTTGAATAAGGCAATTGCTAGAATCCAAGAGATATGCAACCTATCTCCTACTATTCTGTGAGTCACTCACCTTGCTCACACCACATGTGTTGATGCATAGTGAGTAAAAACCCAAGATCTATCGAGTCTAACTTGTGGAGAGAGTTCCTACTTTCTGAACTCCCACACCTTATGATATTCAAATGCTCTCCCTGGCCAGGGATAAGAGCAATGAGGCACACCCCTCATATATTTTCATCTGCTTCACCTTAGCCCCTCAATGGCAAGGTTAAGAGCACCATTAACCCTATTTCAGTTGGCTTCAATGCCTAACCCTTTGCGTGAGCCTAATTGTTTGGTTATAGTGTGTGCTGAATGACTTCATTGATTGATTGCTTATCTCATATACACATGTCTGCTTGCATGCTTTGTGCATTTACCATCATTAATTGCTCATTAATGCATGATCATCTCATTTGTCTTTATGACATGTCTTTGTTGTTTGCCCATTAAGGACAATTGTAAGACCATCCATTGGCCATTGTTCCTGTGATATGGAAGTGAGTATAAGACCATCTCATTGGCCACTCATCTTCTCTTTGCTTGATGCATTTGTTTGTTGTATGTGAGGATGCAATTGTAAGTCCCTGCAAGTTGGCATTTGTATTCCTAGGACCATACTGTGGAGGTTAGAGTAAGCCCAGATAGATTGGCATCTGACATCCATGTTTTGCTTTTCTTTGTTTATATGAGGATGCAATTGTAAGTCCCTGCAAGTTGGCATTTGCTTTCCTATGATCATATGTTGGATATTGGTATAAGCCCAGACAGATTGGCATCCGGTATCCAAGTTTCGTTTTGTTTTAGGAGATTGGAATAAGTCCATCTATTGGCTTCCGACATCCTTGTTTCTTTGTTTAGGAGATTGGTGTAAATCCATCTATTGGTATCCGGTATCCGCTTTTGTTTGTGAGATTGGAGTAAGACCATTGAGTGGCATCCGGTATCATTTGTTTGTTTATTTTGCTATTGCTCATTGCCTATTCCAAAGGACACACTTGAATCATCTTCTATATGATTTCAAGAAGTGAACCTCCTAGGAAGTTTTACAATCCATCCTCATTCATTCATCCCTCTTTGTCCTAAACCTTTTCACACCTTACTTTCAAACTTGAGATAGATATTGTGCAAACATCTTCATGCTTTTAAATAAAAAACCTGGACCCCAAGTCCTTGACTTTTTCAAACTCCATTTCATAATACTTCTTTTGAATCAATCTTAATCATACTTTGACCCTACTTTCATAATCACAATCAATTAACTTCACCCATTCAATTGTTTTGGCTTTGTCCATTGTTAATCTTTTCACACATTAGCCATAGGTTTCAATTATCATTGTGGTTGATGTAAACCTCACCTTATCCTTAGTGAGTCGACTATAAGACTTCCGTACTGAAAACAGGGTTAACCCCTCTAGTACGTCGAAGCTATCCTCGCATGGTGGATGTTGGTCTTGGTCGAGTTTTCTCCCATTGATAATGAAAAGCCTCAGTGCTATTGTTTAAAATTGAACCCACCAACTTTTGGAAATCTTTTAGCCGAACTACGGCGTTTTGATCCTTACCTTTGATGGAAGGTACGTAGGCAACGGGTTCATCCGTTCGAACACAAAAATAAATAACTTGCCTATTCTTTTCTCATCATCCCAATCATGTTTGCACAATACTTATGTCATAACAAATAACAATCTTATACAACAAGTGTGAAAAGGGCTCCCTAGGAGTACCTAGGATGTAGTGGGTGCCTAACACCTTCCCATTACGTAATTTACCCCTTACCCAGACTCTCTGATCTTTTTATTAGTTTTCTACGTGTAAAACTTCTTAGGCTTTTGTTCGCTTTTTAGCCAGTCCTTTGGATAAATAAAAGTGCGGTGGCGACTCGAAATTCATTGTATGCTTTGCTTATGATTTAACCAATAGATCATATAGCGACGAATACACCGCTATAGTAGCAACATCACAATCGTACTCAGAAATCTCATTCATTGAAAGATAAATATCTGAAACATCGGAATCAAGTTCAATTACATTAGAATCAACCACATTATTTGGAATATCAGCAACGACATTGGAAAAATTAAATACATCATCAGGAATTACACAATCAACAAGATCAACAGTTGTGAATTCATCAGCAGCATCTTCAAACACCTCTTCAACAACCCCTTCAACAAACTCTCGGACAGACAAGTCTTCATCTTGGAGGATACCATTGTCAAGCAAGGCCTAGATACCTGCTGTAGCTTCAAACAACCTTTGCTCTGTGTAGCACAGCCCAAACAAGCGTTCCCACAACCGGGGAAAACATCGGCCTTCAGCAAGTATTCTTTGATCTCCAACAGTGGAGTCTTCAACTTCAACACATCCTTAATGGACTTGGCTTCTCCTTCCACCATATTAACATTTGCACCACCATGTTGCGACATGGGATTATTGACCACATTAGGAGTCGGCGCAAAGTTGATGGCGTTTGAGTCTATGAGGTCCTGAACTACGTGCTTAAAAGCTTTGCAGTTCTCAATATTATGGCCAGGTGCCCCAGAGTGGAAGTTACACCTAGCGTTGGCGTCATATACCACCGGAAACCTGCCGATAGGAGGAGCCAGAGTGCGTAACTGCACGCGTTGTAACTGTTGAAGTCTAGGAAGCAACTGAGCATACGACATAGGAAGTGTGTCGAAATGCCTGTCCATCGCCTTTTGCCTCTGTTGATAGGCGGGTCTGTTACCCTGTTGCTGTTGTTGGTATTGAGTTGGTGGACGTTGTGGTTGTTGTTGTTGTACTGGTACTGTAGTCGGAATGGTCACAACTGCAACATAAGGTTGCTGGTGGTAGTTTTGAAAACTGTTCCTTCTGATACCCCTGCTCTGATATGAAGACAAAGAATTCACACCCCCCTCTCTCTGCTTCTGTCCTCCAATAAACGACTTCTTCACCCCTGACGATGATCCAACCCCACTCTGGATTTTGCATGTCTTCAAATAGTTCTCCACCCTCTCACCGGTAGAGACTACATCAACAAAGTTGGAAGCGCTACAACCCACCAGGCGCTCCAAGTAAGACCCGGGCAGAGTGTTCATGAACATGTTGTCCATTTCCTTCTCCAACATAAGAGGTTGAACACGGGAAGCTGTCTCTCTCCAGCGTTGAGCATATTCTCTGAAGCATTCATTGCTTTTGAGAGACAGATTCTAGAGTTGAGTTCTGTCCGGAGCCATGTTTGCATTGTATTGATACTGCTTTACGAAGGCCTCAGCCAAGTCTCTCCAGCAACGGATGTGGGCTCTGTCCAGCCTCATATACCATTCCAGGGATGCCCCAGCTAGGTTGTCTTGGAAAAAGTACATAAGCAGCTTTTCGTCATCGGAGTATGCAACCATTTTACGGAAGTAGGCTTACACATGAGTCTTTGGGCAAGAGCTGCCATTGTATTTGTCGAATATCGGAACCTTGAATTTTGGTGGCACCCTCACGCCTGGGACCAACCCCAAGTCAGCAACGTCTACCCCTAGAGGATTCTGTCCTTCCACTGCCTTCAGCCTCTCCTCCAATCTCCTAAACATGGGATCCATGCCATGTCCCATGCCAAAGTCTTCCTGCATCATGGTGAATTGATCGTCCTGATCATCATGGACGGGCTGTTGACCGGAGTTGACATGTGGGATCGGGGTAGGCCCCGGTCCACTGGGTCCGTTAACCTCTCCAACTAGAGGATCAGTTACCGTCTCTAGTTGAGTAGTGGCGGGATTCCTCTGTATCATCTGTCTGAGCTCTTGCTGCCCTTGAGCCACTCCCTGAACCACATCCATGAATTGGTTCATGTGGATCCTCATCTCGGCGAGTTCTACTTGTAGGCCCTCCATAGCTCTCTAATGGTTTATGCGTGTACCGTACCGGTGAATTCCTGAGTCAGCTATCCTGCTAGTGGAACACCAAACAACTGAGAACACTGCGGCGGTACCTGTTATGCAAGACATGCTGATGGATATGCGAATGCAATGACATGTTTATCAATTCCAAAGGGCAATCTACCCCCTTGATTCCAGTCTCACATTTGATAAACAGTGTAAGAAGAAAACCCCGACTAGAATCAAGAAGAAGATATGAACCCCTGGGAATAGATAAACATGTGTTAAATGTTATGAATGCAAAATGGTGTGATGCAATGCAGTGACATGGAAATCAGGACTGCTGTATCTGCTTGAACATCTGTCGGGTTGCACTGTCTGAAGAGAAACCCATTGAGGAATATAATACGAGATCAAAGTTCTGCTCCAGAAAACCGGGTTGGTTGAAGGTTAAGGTTTCCTGAATTTAGCCCGCCCCTCACTGGTAGGTTATAAGAACAGAAGTTTGTTAGCTTCAGCCCTTCAGTCGAGAATAATACGTTTACCACTGAAGGTTTGGCATTATTACGAGACAAAAGACCTCCATTGACTCCCCTCAACAGGATATCCTAAAGCAAGTTCCCAGTCTCGGGGTCCTCGGATTGAGCAGCGAGAATGCGACCACCAGAGCTAACATAAACGCGTCTCGGAAGAGAGGCCTCGACTGAGTTCTCGGGAAATAGTCACCAGAGTCAACGATTTCTAGACGAATATCTGTCGTTATGGAACACCCATAGGATATAATATATCCAAAAGAAACCTCGTCTTGGTGTGGGTCTTCATGAACGACTTAACGTAGCAACATGCCACGCAAGCCTCATGACTATCCACTCTAAAACCTATGTGTACGCTCAAGCCTGGGTAGTGGGCTTATCTTTCTTAGAACATCCCACCCCAACAAACAGCCAACCCAATAGCAGATACAACATATGTACATAATGCAATAAGATAAAGCAGGTAAATGCTGAAAATAAATAACTGTACAAAAGAATAAACACCCAACAAACAAGAAACCTACATAAGCTAGGAGGGACTCGCTTAGGGAAACCGGGTCTCCAACAGAGTCGCTAGCTGTTGCAACCTGCGAAAAAAACAACCGGCGAGAAAAGAAATGACAAAAGAGTCGCCACCGTGCGTTATTTATCCCAAAGGAGGGAAAGGAAACACTCGAAGTAAACCTGGAGAAAAGGAAAGGGAAAGACAAGGTCTCGCAACCAAATCTTGGGTTCGGGAGTCGATTATGCGAAGGGAAGGTATTAGCACCCCTACGCATTCGTAGTACTCTACGAGATCCACTCTTGTTGTTCTTGTCTAAAGGGTGTGTGTTTATCTAATGTACTATTTACTAAAAGAAAGGATCAAAAGAAAATGACTCGCACGGAAGTCGCATCCACTGCATACGTATCTCATCTGAATATGAGAATCAGAGTCTTCGTAGCTCGGCTACCTATGGGTTACGGAGATGTGTGCTCGCTAAGACATCGAGTCTTATGCCTACGTATCTCATCTAGAATGAGAATCAGAGCAAAACGTAGTTCAGCTAACTACGAGAACAAGGGTCTCGATTGCAACTAGGGCAAGAGAAAGGGAAAGGTCTCGATCGCAACGAGTGCGAGAGAAAAGGAATCGCAATGAGGGAGAAAGCGAACAAGGATTAGTTGTTAGTTGTCAGTCAAAAAAGAACTCGGCAAGACATCGCATCTTATGCCTACGTATCTCATCTGAACATGAGAATCAGAGTTGCCGTAGTTCGGCTACATAGGGGTTGCCATCTGAACATGGACTTACAAAGGAGGACACCAGTTGTGTCAAAGGAGAGTGGGCAATGTATTCACGTCCTAGCAGCAGGTGTCGTAGCTCGTTGAATCGAGTCTTAGGCAGTTACCTCTTTGCAATAGAACGAAATGACATGCCACAGGATCGGAGACGCCCGAAAGGTCTAAAGAAATGGGGAAGCTCTGCCCTAGAGTTGTCATGCAATGTGTACTTAAGTGTTAGGATTTACAAATGGAAACATCTACCTAATGTTAGCATGCAAGAGAGTGAGGGAATTCTACCTATGTTATCATACAAAGAATGAGGGAATCCTACCTATGTTATCACACAAAAGAATATGGAAATTCTACCTATGTTATCATACAAAGGAATATGGGAATTCTACCTATGTTATCATACAAAGGGTTCTACCTAATGGGTGCTACCTAATCGGATAAGGGTAAGGGGCGATGGCGCAATGAGAGGATAAGGGTAGATGGCGATGCCTGAAGCAATCGACTTACAAAAGGTAGATGGCAATGCTTGGAGCAATCGACTTACAAGAGATATGGCGATGCATTAAGCAATCGACTTTCAAAAGAATGGGTGAATACGTGCTGGTTATCGGATATTTGTTTTAGTTCTTGTATTGACAGATGAACAAAGAATGAAAGAATAAACATTATACACTTCATGGGAGAGGGATACATTTGTTATGAATGGGGGTTGTTCATGGCAATCAAACAATAATAATATATGCCTCATACACCATACAAGTAGGCCATAGTTATTCAAACAATAAGATATATAAACAAGTATATGATCAAATCAAATAATCAAATCATGAAATGAATGAACATTAGACAATGTATGAGAAGTATAAACATGTTAAGCAATCAAACAATGGAAGCATGGATGAAAGAAACAAGTATAGAAAATATCAGATGAATCAGACAAATTAAACTATGCACACAAAGAATCAATGAATAATTTAATCGGGAAATGATGCAAGGATCAAATAAAATCAAGGTGAAAGGCCTCTAATACATGGCATATGAGATGAACAAGGAAGGATCAAAAGATCTCTTCAATTGCCCTAAGCAATCCCATCAATCATAGAAAAGTCAACCGAAACGTCAAGTCAACTTAAAAATTATCAAATAAATAGTAAATTAATCAAGAAAATTTTGAAAAATTAAACTAAGTTAGGTGGGGTCAGGACATCATCATCCCCCAAGAAGATTTCAAAAATAATGAAAATTGGTTATTGAATTAATTGAAATAAAACAGAAGTCAAATGAAATGTCAACCAAGCAATCTAGGTCAAAAATAAATCCAAAATAAATTGAAAATGGAAAATAAAAGTCCAATAAAAGGTCAAGTTGACTATGAAACATTGGTCAACCCTCATCCCAAAAATCAGAAGTTAAAAATAATTCTAAGTCATGAAAATAAAATAAATGAAAAAATGTGTGTTAAGTGTGTGACATTAAAATGAAATGTTCATTTAATTAAACATGTGAACGTACATCAATTGGGCAAGCTGAACTTTAAGTCACTACATGCCAAAAACAAGGCGAACGGTTGTGATCATAAGGTGCATGCGCGATCAGATGGATAATGGCGCGACACGTGTCCGCCTCTCCCATGAAAAAATGAAAAAACCCTAAACACATGTAGCATACGCGAAACGCAGACAATTTGTTCCATCTTCCACTCGACATATCTCAAGCTATGGTGCTCCAAATGGGATGATGTAAAAACCAAAGTTCAAGTATGGAACATGTAGAACACAATGGTACTTTGTTTCATTAAAAATAATGGCTCTAGCATGTAGAAAAGTGAACAACAAGGGGGCTTCATGCACCCGAATTCAACAAAAAATAATGTCACAAACTCCAACTTAAAAGCAATGTCTCATATTGAAGGGTTCATGGACAAGCATGGCACAATACCAACACAAAAAATAAGCATGGAAATAATGGCAAACAAGCATGGCATAAATGAAAACTAACATGAAACAGGGATGGATAGCATGAAACAAACAAGTGATGAACAAAGTAAGCATAAGATAAACATGGATATATGGTCATGGAAGATGGAATAGAGGGCTTACCTAGTGGAAAACAGTCCACTGCTTCTTGGTGGGATGAAAGGAGAATGGAAAATGAGGTGCTTTGCAAACTTGTGAAATGGAAATGGAATGAGATGGATTTCTTGCTCCTTGCCTCCTTTGAAAAAAGCAGCCTCTCTCTTTCAGATTAGGGTTTCTAAGCTTTAAATATGTAGGGTTTTAAGTGTTTTAAATGGGCTTAAATGTATTATTTTGGTTCATGAGCAAAATGTGTAAAAAGTGAGGTGGTATAAGCAAGTTCTAAATGTGGCAAAACATAAGTGAGTGATCATTAATGTGCATGACCAAATGAGGTAAAACGTGTGTTGGTTGGTTTTGTGGTCTGACTTGGTTTTCTTGTGCAGCACAAAAATAGTCCAACGGGGTGACTTTAAGACCTTATAACTTGATGAGTACATGTCCAAATGGCAAGGCAATGCAAACAGTAGAAAGACGGCATGGATCTTAACATCTTTCATGTTGAACACAAGTTGAAATGATGAGTGGAAAGAGGTGAAAAATGGCCATAAAGTTCAGGTTCCATAGCTGCAGAATGGTTGGGCCAGTTTGGCCTAAATGCTGTCAAAAAATTCAGTCTATGATACCAACTTTAGATGAGTGTATCTTTCAAACCAATATTCCAAATGGGATTATTCCAAAAGGATGTGAAAGAGGACATAGCAAGGTACAACTGTCATGAAGAAAGTATTTTCAAAAGATGCCTTGAAGTGCAAGAAATCTGGCCCATAAGTCTTGACAAATTTTGCAGATTTTGGACTTAAATTTTTTTCTAAATGTTCTAAAATAATGTCCCACTTTGACCAAGCATAACTTTCTAAATTTTAATCCAAATGAAACAAACGTTATATCTCTAGAAAGCTTGAAACAAGAGGAACAACTTTCATGTTGGAGAAATTTTCAAATGGAGCTTGCATCTTGATGGAATATAGGCTTAAAGTGGGTGCAAAAACCATAAAAACTTGCCCTAAATGGAAAGTCAACTATTTCCAAATTTGGTAACTTTTCCAACTCCTGATTAAATGATGAATCCATGATCCAACCTTGATCAAATTTCACATGTAGGCTCCCTTAGGCATGAATTTTGGGATTCCACTTTCAAAATGTCAGGACTTGACTTTTCTGGCCCCACAGTTGACTTTTCCAAAACTGTCTGATTCTCGATTCCATTGATCAATTGAAGCACCTCTGGCTCAAATAAAGAGCTGATTTTTTGTATGTAGACCCTTGCGGACATATGGAGGGCCATGGAAACGAGTTTCACCCAAGGAATCAGAAATAAACTGATTTTATGTCAAACCCTAGTTTTAGGGCAAAATGACTAGGAACTGATTGCACTGATTGCGAATGGATCTTTGTGAGATAATTGTGGATCTTCTTAGGCCAAGATTCCTCTATAATCATGACATGAATGAGCCCCTTCACTTCCAACCAAACTTTGCCTGTTGCAGATAGCCATGAAGCCCTGATTTCTGATTAAATCCAGATGCACACTCTGAGAGCTCTGAATCTTCCACTGATGAACTGTAGACCACCATAAGATACCTGGACCACCTTGAGACTTGTATATTTGGAGAACGAAATTCAATTCTCAGTCTTGCTTTGTGTGGGCTCCTTCTGGTTAAGGAGTGGTCAACCAAACCCTGATTTTCATGTCACTAATGCAATATGCAATGAGTATGACCTAGTATGATGCTAATGCAATGTGAAATACAATCCCATGCTTCCATGAAAAATGAAGGGTAAATTTTGGGGTATTACACATAACTAAAAAGACATTGAATTTAAATGTATTGTCTACCAACATATCAATGTGTGGCAGAGGAAAATCATCTTTCATACTGGCTTTGTTCAAATCTCTGTAATCAACACACATGTGGACTTTTCCATCCTTCTTTGGAACAGGAACAATATCGGCCACCCATTACGGATATTCAGCGGTAACAAGGAAATCGACATCAATCTACTTTTGCACTTATTCTTTGATCTTTACTGCCATATCAGGATGAGTCCTCCTCAACTTCTGCTTGACTGACGGGCATTCTGGCTTCAATGATAATCTATGCTCCACAATCTCAGAATCCAAGCGAGGCATGTTTTGATAGGACCAAGCAAACACATCTGAATACTCTCGGAGAAGATCAATCAACCTCTTCTTAACCTCTGGACATAATTGAGACCCAATCTTGACTTCCTTCACATCATCTTTAGAACCCAAGTTGAAAATCACTCGGACCTATCTTCACTGGAAGGTCCACTTCTCCAATGACGGTCTTGCGAGAACCATCAAAAGCTTTGATGATTACGCCACTTTATGTCATCGGGGAGCCTTGATAGGATATCCTAGAAAGGGTTGATTTGGAGAGTACATACAAAGAAGAACCGGTATCAACCAACACATTTGACAATGCATCCTCCTTGCAATTCATCGATATATGCAGCGCCAGATTATGATTTCTGCCTTCCTTAGGAAGTTCTTCATCACAAAAGCTCAAGTTGTTACAGGAAGTAATGTTAGCCACAATATGGTCAAATTGATCCACAGTCACGTCATGCTCAACATAGGCTTGCTCCAATACTCTTTTCAATGCTTCTGTATGCACTTCAGAATTCATTAGGAGAGACAACACTGAAATCTTCGAAGGAGTTTGAAGCAGCTGCTCCACCATATTAAATTCACTTTTCTTGACTAATCTTAGTACCTCATCATCATCATTAGGATTCAATTTTCTGGATTCACCAGACTGACGCATTGGAGCACTAACTGGGTTTATTGCAGGTACATCAACCTTCTTACTGACTGCAGCCTCTTCTACTTCTTTCGGAAACACTGGACCAAATACTCAACCGCTACGGGTCACCTTCGAGATATCTTCAATATTCACAATAGAATTGGTCGTAGGCAACAAAACCTCTTGACCATTCCCCACCTTGGTAGTATTATACTGGTAAGGAACAACTCTATTGGATGCATACGGGATTGGGCCTGCTAACCATATCAGTAACGACGATACTGATATGTCGACGTTGTTACTGTTGCTGCTGTCAAACTGAATTACTACCCGCTTTGGGGTTCTAAACACTAGAACAATCACATTGATATCATCTATAACCCTAGACTGTTGAATCTGGATTACATTCTCATCCATCAACTTTTGTGTATCCCTCTTGACGATCAAACACCCACGGAGGTTCACGCTTCAAATTGCACAACCATCATGGTCGTGCGCACAATCGCTGATGGTACACAGGGTCCTATGCATCTCTACCAAGGACCTACTATCGCAACCTGCGAAAAAATATGCGCGAAAAAAACTACTGGCGAGAAAAGAAATGACAAAAGAGTCGCCACCGTGCATTATTTATCCCGAAGTAGGGAAAGGAAACGTTCGAAGAAAACCTGGAGAAAGGAAAGGAAAAGACAAGGTCTCGCAACCAAATCTTGGGTTCGGGAGTCGATTATGCGAAGGGAAGGTATTAGCACCCCTACGCATCCGTAGTACTCTACGGGATTCACTCTTGTTGTTCTTGTCTAAAGGGTGTGTGTTTATCTAAGATACTATTTAATAAAAGAGGGTTAAAAGAAAAAAAGACTCGTAAGGATGTCGCATCCACTGCCTACGTATCTCATCTGAATATGAGAATCAAAGTCTTCGTAGCTCGGCTACCTATGGGCTAAAGAGGAGTGTGCTCGCTAAGACATCGCGTCTTATGCCTACGTATCTCATCTAGAATGAGAATCAGAGCAAAACGTAGTTCAGCTAACTACGGGAACAAGGGTCTCGATTGCAACTAGGGCAAGAGAATAGGAAAGTCTCGATCACACCGAGGGTGAGAGAAAAGTCGTAACAAGGGCGAAAACAAACAAGGATTAGTTGTTAGTCGTCAGTCAAAAACACGGCAAGACATCGCATCTTGTGCCTACGTATCTCATCTGAACATGAGAATCAGAGTTGCTCTAGTTCGGCTACATAGGGGTTAAAGATTTCCATCTGAACATGGACTTACAAGGGAGGACACCAGTCGTGTCAAATGAGAGTGGGCAATGTGTTCACGTCCTATCAGTAGGTGTCGCAACTCGCTGAATCGAGTCTTAGGCAGTTACCTCTTTGAAATAGGACGGATTGACATGCCACAGGATCAGAGACGCACGGAAGGCCTAAAAATGGGGAAGCTCTACCCTAGAGTTGTCATGCAATGTGGACCTATGAGTTAGGATTTACAAATGGGAATCTACCTAATGTTAGCATGCAAAAGAATAAGGGAATTCTACCTATGTTATCATACAAAAGAATATGGGAATTCTACCTATGTTATCATACAAAAGAATATGGGAATGCTACCTATGTTATCATATAAAGGGTTCTACCTAATGGGTGCTACCTAAACGGAACAAGAGTCGACGGATGGAGCAATAAGAGGAACCAAGGATAAGGGTAGATGGCGATGCCTGAAGCAATCGACTTACAAGTGGTAGATGTCGATGCACAAAGCAATCGACTTACAAGAGAAATGGCGATGCATGAAGCAATCGACTTACAAAAGGATGGATGAATACGTGTTGGTTCTGTTAAGTTTTGAAAATGATTACTCGACGTTGGATCGAGGTTTTGATCTTGTTTTAAAATGGTTATCGGATGTTTGTTTTAATTCTTGTGTTAATAGATGAATAAAGAATGAAAGAATAAACATTATACACTTCATGGGAGAGGGGTACATTTCTTATGAATGGGGGTTGTTCATGGAAATCAAACAATAAAAAATATATGCCTCATACATCATACAAGTAGGCCACAGTTATCAAACGATCAGATATAAACAAGTATGTAATTGAATCAAAGAATCAAAGAATGAAATAATGAAGCATTAAACAATGTATGGGATGTGTAGACATGTTAAGCAATCAAAAATAGAAGCATGGATGAAAGAAACAAGTATAAAAAATATCAGATGAATCAGATAGGTGAAACTATGCACACAAAGGATCACTGAATAATTTAATCGGGAAATGATGCAAGGATCAAATAAAATCAAAATGGAAGGCCTCTAATACATGGCATATGAGATGGACAAGGGAGGATCAAAAGATCTCTTCAATTTCCCTAAGCAATCCCTAAGTCAAACATCAATCATAGAAAAGTCAACCAAAAAGTCAAGTCAACTTGAAAATTATCAAATAAATAGTAGATTAAACAAGAAAATTATGAAAATTAAAATAACTAAGGTGGGGTCAGGACATCATCATCCCCCAAAAAGATTTTTAAAATAATGAGAATTAGCGTATAAATTAATTGAAATAAAACAGAAGTCAAATGAAAAGTCAACCAAACAAACTAGGTCAAAAATAAATCCAAAATAAATTGAAAATGGGAAATAAAATTCCAATAAAAGGTCAGGTTGACCATGAGACATTGGTCAACCCTCATCCCAAAAATCAGAAGTTAAAAATAATTCTAAGTCATGTAAATAAAAATAATAAAAATATGTGTGTCAAAATGAACCATTTGAAATAAATAATTGAAATAAAATATTAACATTAAATAAAATATGAAAATAAAAATTAAATAAATTAAATAAAATATTAAGAAATGTGAAAAGTATTTTTTGATATTTTTATGAACAAATAAAATATTTTTATGAATTAAAAAGCAAAACAGCAAAATAAAATAGGAATTAAAAAAGAAAAAAGAAATGAAGTGAATGGACAATGGGCCTTGAATGCGGGGGGCGGATAGCATTAGCGCTAAGCCCAGCCCAGGATAAATTATTCCAGCGTGACACCATAATAAAATGTTCATTTAAAATAAACATGTAACATATGCCAACCGGTCAGCTTTTCACTTAAGCACTAAATGCCAAAACACGGTGGACGGACGAGATAAGAAGGGACGCGCGCGATCTGACGGTTATTAAACAGACACGTCCCATCTCTTCCACTAACATAATAAAACCCTAGCTTATGCATGAAGGAGCACGTGAAACCAGAAAATTTCTTCCATCTTCTACACAACAATGCTCACACTATGGTTCACGAAATGGCAAGATGTAAAAACCAAAGTTCTAGTATGGAACGAGAGGAACATCATGGTATCTTGTTTCATTGAAAATAATGACTTAAACATGGTTAAAAGTGAACAACAAGGTGGCCTCATGAACTCATATACAACAAAAATTTAACAACATAAACTCAAACTTAAAGACAATGCCTCATGGTGAAGGCTTCATAAACAAGCATGGTATATTGTTAAACATCATAAAGTAAGCATGGCATGGCATGGTAACATGATAAGCATGGTGAACAAGCATGGAATGAACATGGAAAATATGATGAGCAAGCATAGAATGAGCATGGAAGAGAGTGATAAAATGTTTACCTAGTGGATGCAAGGTCCACTGCCTCTTGATAATGGAGGAATGGAAGGAAAATGAGATGTTGTTTTGATGCTTGTGCTTGAGAAACTTGTGAAATGGAAATGGAAGGAAAGCAACCTTTTCCACTTGCCTTCCTCTTGCTTAGGTAAAAAATAGTAGCCACCCTTTCAGATTAGGGTTTATGTGCTTTAAATATGTAGGATTTGAAGTGTTTAAATGGGCTGAAACGTGACTTGGATTCATGAGCAAAAAGTGCAAAAAGTGAAGTGCGAAAGGAAACACTAATTGTAGTAAAACTTAAGTGAGTGAAACAAAAGAAAATGTCCAAATGAGGTAAAGAAAGAGGGTTGGTCGATTTTGCAGCTTTATTGGTTGTCTTGGTCTGGGAAGAAAACAATCCAACAAGGTGACTTTGAGACCTTGTATCTTGATGAGTATGTAACCAAATGGCAAGGCAATGCAAACAGTAGGAAGAGGGCATGGAGCTTAACATCTTTCATGTTGAACACAAGTTGAAATGATGAGTGGAAAGAGGTGAAAAATGGCCATAAAGTTCAGGTTCCGTAACTGCAAAATGGTTGGGCCAGTTTGGCCTAAATGCTGCCTAAAAATTCAGTCCATGATGCCAACTTTAGATGAGTGCATCTCCCAAACCAATGATCCAAATGGGATAATTCCAAAAAGGTTTGAAATAGGACATGGCAAGGTACAATTTTCATGAAGAAAGTATTTTCAAAAGATGCCTTGAAATGCAAGAAATCAGGCCCATAAGTCTTGACAGATCTTGAAGATTTTGGACTTAGAAAATTTTCTAAGTGTCCTAAAATAATGTCTCGCAAATTTGTGATTAGTGACGTGGACCTTCTTGTGAAGATAGTTCCGAGTGATTTCCAAATTACTTTCCAGGTAATGGATATCCACCCGGCCTATAGATGCTTGTTAGGAAGACCATGGATACATGAGGCAGGAGCCGTTACTTCAACGTTGCATCAGAAATTGAAGTTTGTCAAGAATGGTAAGCTTGTTATTATCGGTGGGGAGAAGGCTTTATATGTAAGCCACCTGTCGTCTTTCTCTTACATAGAAACTGAGGATGAGATTGGAACTCCGTTTCAAGCCTTATCTATTGGTGAGGAAAAGAGAGTTGGGGCACATATGTCCTCATTCAAAGATGCGCAGAAGATTATCGAAGATGGTAGTTCTGATTAGTGGGGCCAGATGGTAGAGGTCGCCAACAACAAGAACAAAGTTGGATTGGGATTGCAACGAGGTTCATCTGTGATTAGAGATGAAGATATGCAACCCAGTTTCTGTAGAAGAGGGTTCATTCATGGTAATGAACAACACTTAGCTGACGTAATTGAGGGTGATGAAGATGAAGACTGCACCAATTTTGTGACGCATGGAAAAGCTTGCAACAATTGGATTGCTGCTGATGTTCCCATTATTGTGCATCGATCTAAGTAATTTCTTTTATTTGTTTTTGAAAATCCTTCTCCTATGCCTAAGGGAGAAGTGAACATTATTATGCATTTCAAATTTGATCATCAATAAAATTCAATTCAATTCATCCACATCTATGATGTTTTATTTTTACTTTTCTCTTTTTCTAGAAAATGGTAATCACAAAAAACATAAATCAATAAATAATAATTGTCCATCAGCATAATATTTGGTCATAATTCACTTCTCTAAAATCAAAATATCAAATCATTATGTAGGTTGGTTTCTAAACCCATTGAATACAATAATCCTACTCCTTCACCAAATTTTGAATTCCCTGTGTTTGAAGCTGAGGAAGGAAGTGATGAAGAAGTATCTGGTGAATTGTCTCGTCTTCTTGAGCACGAGGAAAAAGCCATTCAGTCGTTCGAAGAGCAGATTGAGTTAGTCAACTTGGGTTCCGAAGATGATGTGAAGGAAGTCAAGATTGGGTCTCGACTGTGTCCAGAAGTGAAGAAGGGGTTAATTGATCTTCTTTGAGATATTCAGATTTATGGACGGATTTTCCGGATATAATCAGATCAGGATGGAACCCGAGGATATGGAGAAGACCACATTCATTACACCCTGGGGAACATTCTATAATAGAGTGATACCTTTCGGTTTAAAGAATGCTGGTGCAACTTTCCAGAGAGCAATGCCTACTCTTTTTTATGATATGATGCACAAAGAGATCGAAGTATATGTTGATGATATGATTGCTAAATCTATTGATGAAGAGGAACATGTTAAGAATTTGTTGAACTTATTCCAGCGTTTGAGGAAGTACAAACTCTGCTTGAATCCTAATAAGTTTACATTTGGTGTTCATTCTGGTAAGTTGTTGGGCTTTATTGTCAGCGAGAAGGGTATTGAAGTTGATCATGTCAAGGTCAAAGCAATACAAGAGATGTCTGGGCCCAAAACTAAGAAGCAAGTCAGAGGTTTTCTCGGCCGCCTATATTCAAGCTTCTTTGGAAAGATCAGTCTTTTGATTGGACCGAAGATTGCCAGAAAGTTTTTGACAATATCAAAGAGTATCTGCTTGAACCTCCGCTTTTGTCTCCGCCTGTTGAAGGACGACCATTAATCATGTATTTGATTGTGCTTGAAGAGAGTATGAGTTGTGTTCTTTGTCAGCAATATGAGACTGGAAAGAAACAATTTGTTATTTACTACCTCAGTAAGAAGTTCACCGATTATGAGACTCAAAATTATATGTTTGAGAAGACTTGTTGCATATTTACTTGGGTTGCTAAGAGTCTGCGTCAGTATATGTTGAATCATACCACTTGGTTGATATCCAAAATGGATCCAATCAAGTATATTTTTGAGAAGCCTTCTTTAAATGGGAGGATTTCCCATTGGCAGATGTTGTTATTCGAGTATGATATTGAATACCGATCTCATAAAGCAATCAAAGGTAGTGTCTTGGCTGACCATTTGGCTCACCAACCGATTGAAGATTACCAGTCAGTCCAGTATGATTTTCCGGATGAAGAGATCTTATACTTAAAAATGAAAGATTATGATGAGCCATTGCTTGAAGAAGGGCTAGAACCTGTTTCCCGTTGGGGCATGGTGTTTGATGGAGCTGTTAATCAGTATGGTAATGGCATTGGGGCAGTGATTATTACTTCTCAAGGCATGCATTTTCCATTTACAGCTAGATTGACTTTCAAGTGCACAAATAACATGGCTGAATATGAAGCTTGCATTATGGGGCTTGAAGAGGCCATTGATCTCAGAATCAAGTATCTGGAAGTCTATGGAGATTCAACTTTGGTTGTGAATCAGATCAAAGGTGAATGCGAGACGAATCAACCAGGTTTGATACCATATAAATATTATGCGATGAGGATTTCAACTTTTTTTACAAAGGTTGAGTTTCATCATATCCCTCGAGATGAAAACCGGATGGCAAATGCTCTTGCAACGTTGGCTTCGAAGATTGTGGTGAAGTATTGGAATGAAGTTCCCAATTTGATTGTGATGCGTCTTGATAGGCCAGCTCATGTGTTTGCTGTTGAAGAGGTCAAAGATTAGAAGTTGTGGTATTATGATATCAGGTGTTTCCTCCAAAGTCAGATTTACCCATCTGGGACATCCTTGAAAGATAAGAATACTTTGAGAAGATTAGCTGGCAATTTCTACCTAAATGGTGATGTATTGTACAAGAGAAACTTCGATATGGTTCTGCTCAGATGCGTGAATAGACACGAAGCAGACCTATTGATAACTGAAGTTTATGAAGGTTCCTTCGGTACTCATTCCAATGGATATGCTATGGAAAAGAAGATGTTGTGAGCAGGTTACTATTGGCTGACAATGGAATCTGACTGTTGCAAGTTTGTGAAGAAATTCCACAAGTGTCAAATTTATGTAGATAAGATTCATGTTCCTCCGCCACTGTTGAACGTCATTTCCTCCCCATGGCCTTTCTCCATGTGGGGAATCAATATAGTTGGCTTGATTGAGCCGAAAGCTTCGAACGTACATCGTTTCATTTTGGTGGCAATTGACTACTTCACAAAGTGGGTTGAAGCGGCATCGTACGCGAGTGTAACCAAGCAAGTTGTTGTGAGGTTCATCAAGAATCAGATCATGTGCCGTTATGGTGTGCCAAGTAAAATCATTACTAATAATGGATCAAACTTAAATAATAATATGGTGGAAGTTCTTTGCAAAGAATTCAAGATTTCACATCATAATTCTTCTCCCTACAGACCTAAGATGAATGGGGCTGTTGAATCTGCAAATAAAAACATCAAGAGGATCATCCAGAAAATGGTTGTGACTTATAAGGATTGGCATGAGATGCTCACATTTGCTGTGCACGGGTATCGTACATCCATCCACACTTCAACAGGGGAAACCCCTTCCTCACTTGCTTATGGAATGAAAGTTGTGCTCCCAGTAGAGTTTGAGATCCCATCATTTCGTGTCTTAATGAAAGCCAAGTTGATTGAGGCTGAATGGTGTCAGACCAGGTTTGATCAGTTGAATTTGATTGAAGAGAAGAGGTTTATTGACATGTGTCATGGTCAGTTGTACTAGTAGAGAATGAAGAAAGCATTCAATAAGAAGGTCAGACCTCGTGTATTAAGAGAAGGTCACCTTGTGCTCAAGAAGATTTTATCTTTCAAGCCAGATTCTAGGGGCAAGTGGAATCCTAATTATGAAGGCACATATGTTGTTAAGAGAGCCTTTTCAGACGGCGCTTTGTTTCTTACAACTATGGATGGTGAAGAGTTCACACATCCTAGGAACGCAGATGCAGTCAAGAAATACTTCGCCTAAAAAGAAAAGAATAGCTCTCTAAGTTGAAAACCTGAAAGGGCGGCTTAGGCAAAAATGAGTGTCTAGGTGGATTGAAACCGAAAGGGCGATCCATGCAAAAGTTAGAGACATAAAATAGAAAAAGAATTATCCCAATAAATTGAGTACCCTACCTTGGGGAAATTTATGCAAAAAATAGGGATTATGGCAAGTAACTGCATCATGTTGATCTTCAGTTTTGAAGACATTCTTGTGCAAATCGGTCAATTCTGATTCATCATCTCCCGTTGTCGCCAAGAGCACAGTGGACATCAAAAGTTGGTGGAAGGATTAGTGGTAATTGTATTCAATGTAGCCCTTTTCCATGTAAATTACCAGTTTTTAACTTTTGTAAAGATCTATAGAGTCTTGTCATTTACAGACTACCATTCTATTAAATAAAGTTGAGCTTTTATCCAATTGTTTCTACTCTTACTTATTATTCAGCCAAATAGATTTAAATTTTATTGTGATCATTTTTGAAAATAAATTTTAAAACAAAATCATGTTTTCAACATATAAAAGCAGTTATTGTAAAAGCAATTGATTTCATCAAAAGGAATATCAACAGTGGTTTGAAAAGTGGTAAGCCCTAAGTGTGGAGCATTGTTGGTTCTCCCCAAGCAGTCGGCGTGACCCTTGCCTTTCATATTCGGTAACATGTCAGCATCCGATGCTTGTTGGTTTCCCTAGTCGATTTTTGTTGACATTCCTAGCCGAGTTTGTTGGCCTCCCTTGAGGTGTAGACGCGCTATTTCAGCAGTTTGATTGGTTTCAGAAGAATTTTGGCTTCTCCGTAAATCACCATCAGATTCGTTCCCATTCAGAATTTCTCTCTGACTCTGAGAAGCTATTTGTGTTATTCCCCTGCAGGGTTGTTTCCCATTTGATATGGTGTTAACCTAAAATTCCCCGCAGGCTTGATAATAGTTTCCTCAGCAGATCCTTGTGCTTTCCCCAGCCAGGATTGAGTCATCGAGATGTGTGATCTCTTCTCCAGCAGTTGTTTCCCTCTTGTGTGGATTGGCCGAGAATTGTATCGATGATTCAAATCAGCAACAATTGTATCATTTGCGATTATTTTGTCAGCATAATCATCACATATACATATACATATACATATACATTCAGAATTTTCATTATTGCATCATTACACTTTGTGATTCATTATTATTTTAACTCTCTGCTATGGCGGTACTTTATCCCCAAGCAGGTTTGGTGTGTCTATCCTCCTTCAATTGTAGACTGTCAGCCCCTTAAGCAGAAAGACTTTAACCTTCTCCTATTTCCCACTGAGTTATTTTCTCGTGGATGGTTATTATTTCAGTTTCCTCCCCATTTGATTATTTGGATGGAACCACTCCCCTTGAGTTATATCCTTATTGGGTTGAGTCTTGATTGACCATTTCTTTCTAGATCTTACATAGATAGATGCCCCTTGTCCTTTAAGTGTCTATTACCCAGTATTTGATAATATCCTTCTTATTTTGCAGTTTGTTACTTTTGTCCAATACCCGGCAGGAGTAACACCTTTTTTCTCCCCAGCAGATTCGTTCTCACGTTTCCTTTGAGTCTATCCTTGATATGTTCACCCTAACCGGTGACGGATATTCTCTTTTTTTGGTATTCTACCCAATAAAAAGGTAGTTGTAATCCCTATTCTCTTTCCCTAAAGAGTTAATCCTTGATATGTTCATCCTAACCGATGACGGGTTTCCTTCTCTTTGCGGTCTTCTGCCCAGTAGCCGGTAGTTATAAATCCTGCTTTTCTCCCCTTTGTAGAGTTTATCCTTTATATGTTCATCTTTACTGATGACGGATATTCTCTTCGTGGTTTTCTATCCGGTAACTGATAGATATAATTCCTATTCTTCCCCTTGGAGTCTATCCTTGATATGTTCATCCTAACCGGTGATAGATATTCTCTTTCTGGTATTCTATCCAGCATTCGATAGATGTAATTCCTACTTTTTCAGGCAGTATATCCTTGATATGTTCATCCTAACAGATTTTCTTTCCTTTGAGTCTATCCTTGATATGTTCACTTTAACCAGTGACTGATATTCTCTCTCTTTGGTCTTCTTCCCAGCAACCGCTAGTTGTAAATCCTATTTTTGGCTTTTTCTAGCTGTTTATTCTTACTCAGTAACGGTAACGAATATGCCTCCTGATTGCCTTCAGCGAGTCATCCTTGATATGTTTACCCTAACTGGTAACGGATGTCCTCTCTGTCAGATCTTGTTATCTCCTTACCCAGTAATCGGTAGTGGATAATATACTTTTGTTACTCCTGCGTTGAAGATATTTTCTTCCCCAATTGAGTGTGAGTGCAAATTTTCTTAGTGAAATCTCCGTTTTCCTGCTTGGCTCGAGTATTTCAACTTTGTTCCGATCTACTCGCTTCCCCCGCAGATGTTCTTCTTTCCCCGACCGAGTATTTCCATTGATTTATTTTCATGGAATCCCTCTAGTCCCCCAACAGTTTTAAGTCGTAGCCGCATAACCTTTTTATCCCTTCTAAAGTCTCTGTCTCCCTAGTTAGTTTTCCTTACGGAATCATTACGCTCCTGCGGACTCTCAGTCTCTCCGGATTCTTTTCCTTTGTGGCAACATTTCCCCATAGAGATTTATTTTAACATTTCATAACATATGCATCATGAGATCTCTTAAGGACCAAAATTTGTTTCTATATTTTGTTATTTAAGCCCATTCTACTGAGTCAATGCGAAGATTTTAACCTTTATCTCCTAAATTAGAACGTCCTTAAATAGGGGCAACTGTAAGACCCCAATTTTGACCCTAAGATCCCTCATGATATCTCATCATATGCATTGGCATTGGGATCACATCTTGGCATCCTCCTTACCCCCTCATTCATTGGGTTTGTAGTGGGAGAGGTCACCAATCACCATTTGATTATATCATACTTTGTATTTTATCATCTTTACTAACCAAAATACCAAAAATATGTTTTTTATGCACTAACTCTTTTGTAGGTAGGGCATGAGCTCACCTTTGATTCATCAAGCTCACATCTATGTTTTAAGACCTTCATTGCAAGAATCTCAATCAAGAATTGGTTTACTATGGCTCTAGACATCATATATGGATCCCCATGAGCTTCACATGTTATTTTGATCAAGAATTCATCAAGAGTTTGGAATTTGTTTGCCTTGGAAACCCTAGTTCATCTGGGTATCTTGTATAACTTCTTCAACAAGCTTCTTCAACCATTCATCAAATAATTCAAGGGATACTAATAAATTTCATTATCTTATGAATATATTATCTTCCATGGGTCCTAAAAGTCAAGATAATTGCAAGTTAGCATGTTGGTTGATGGTGGTTAACTAGAGGAATTCATCTAATCAAAACTGGGTTCCCTAGACCCTATCTCCTACACTTTTTGTCATATGAAAATGATTCCAAGAGAAACGTTACTCTAAATGACATTCCAAACAACTTTCATGTTGAGGTCTAGAGATAGTTTTTCTTGGAAAGTCATTGTTTATGGTGAAAGATTATAGGTCATTTTGTCTAAACCCTAATTTGGAGGTCAACTTCCCAAGGTCATAACTTGCTCAATTTTTATGAGATGAAAGCTTTCCAAGTTGAAAAATCAAATTCAAGATATCTAATTCAACTTTGATTTTTAGAGGAAGAGCTAATTCAACTTTTATGTGCATGTGACATGAGGATACATTATAGGTCATTTTGGACCAATGCCATTGAACAAGTGATTTTCCTCAACTTCAAAAATGCATAACTCCTTCATATTAAATCCAAATAAGGTCAAGTTTGTGACCATTTTGAAGGAATTTGAGAGAGCTACAACTTTGATGAAGGGACATTTTCTCATTTGAAGCTCACACAAAAAGTTAGCCAAGGTGGAATAAGTGAACATATGGCTTGACACTTAGAATTATTTTTGACATGTTTGATTTTCCCAACTTCCACCTCAAAATTCATCATGATCCAAGCTTCAAATGAACAAGTGTCCAACATAAAAGTTGTTCTTATTGATCTAACCTTTCCGAAAAGTCCAATTTCATCCATTTTGGACAAGATTTGAATGGGCTGCTTATGGCTTGAACATTTGATCATCATTTGGCAAGATTGAACTTGAAACTTCCATACACATTTGCCTTGCATTCCAACATGATCTCAGCATTGCTTGTACTCAATTATGGATCAGATGAAGTGATATCATGGGCTTGTACACGCCCATGCACCCATGCATTGCACATTGCTATTTTTGGACTTCCATTTCAAGTGTGCAAATATCAAACCACTTGGCTATAAGTAGAGGCTCTATGCATCAGAATTGAGGATCCTGTGCACCAGCTTTGAATCCACGCCTTCAAACCCCCTCATTTCAAAGGATAACCTTAATAATTTCAATTAGAAATTTAGTTTGAATCTCACTATTTTGAGAGTCGAAACTCCAAGAGTCTTGAGCTTTTCATCCATTCAATTCTCCTCCTTCAAGTGTCCTGAACAAGAGCAAGATCAATCAAGCACATATATGCATTGAAGGTTCTTTCCTGAAATTTTCATCTCTTCGATTCTCACTCAATTATCCATAATTCTCTTGGATCCTTGGTTGTCTGAAGTCCTATCAATGTAGGCAACAAGATTGAATTGTTTTAAGGTCAAAACAAAGCAACTCAAATCATGCACCTGAAATTTCAACTCCTTGTATCTCTTAATATACTTGGAGTTAGGATAAATTGAGGCCAGATTCGAGCTCAGAGGCATTTTTACTTTAAATTCATGTCTTTATTTTTAATTTTGGTCATGGTTGTGAGTGAACCAGACCGGTGAAGCTCACCTGAGAAGGAGACCAGAGCTTTGGCTCCGATGATGTGGTGTCACTCATCAGAACCACATGATCCATTTGAGATGTTTTAATCACGCACGTTGAAACTGATTACCATTTGTGTTGCGTGCTGACTCAAGACCATGGTGGAATGCGCTCTAGCAGCCACTTGATCTGCCACCTCAATTAATCAGGGAGATCAAGTGGTCCACGTTTTTTTCTATTTTCTATTTTTTCCTTTTATTTGGTTGATTTTCATTAATTCATATTAATTTTAATATTGATCCAAAAAATATGAGAGTTTCACCAAAATATTTTAAATAAATTCCTCTTTCATTTTCTAAATTAAAATCATTTTTTGGATCATTATTAATTTTTTTCATGATTTAATTGATTTTGTGAATCTTTTTAATTGTTTAAAAATACTTTTAAGTTTCCAAAAATTATGAAATTTTTTCTCCAAGGTCCTTTGACCTTGTTTGACCTATGATAAATCTCATGGCCATTTCTTTGCTGTTTTGATAAGGTTTTAGGAATTTGACAATTCATAATTTAATTTAATACATTATTTAATTGATTTTAATTGTTTAATTGCAAAATAAATTATGCTGAGCATTTGATATTGACTTGTTGAGTTTGACTTATGTTATTGGGCCTTGGTCAAGGTTGATTTGACTTTGTTGAGTTAAAATAATAGGATTTAGAGGATTGATGAAATGTACATTTCATCTCCCAAAATGAATGAATGATTTTAATTTGATAAAAGTCCTCCTTTGACCAATTTGTGTTGATTCCATTTCCCCTCCCTCTTCATCTTGATCACATTCTCTCTTCATTCATGTCATAGACCTATGATATCTCTACATCCTAAGGCTAGTTAATTGTAAAATCAACATGAGTGTGGATGAGATTAGGTCCACCCTTTTGCATATTCTTTTTAAGTGTGGTATGTTTTAGGAGCATGATTCTAACATGCATTAATACTAAAATTTATATTGCCCAACCTCAAATAGTTGTGACTTCTACATAAGTCCAATTACGATTGCTTAACATAGCGCTAAATTGTTGACACAAAAGGCATAGCATTCTAGTAAGTGAGATTGTAAGTCTCCCCTCTTTAAAGGTATTGTGTGGAAACTTGGCCTTTTTTCCTTCCTTTGGAAGATGTCTTGGTTCAAGGATCTATGCTTGTGACAAAGTGGGTTGAGTGTTCTCCAAAGAATAACTTAAACAAAACAAAAGCAAAAGCAATACTAACTTTTAATCAACTAACAACTAACATTTAATTTCAAGCCATTTACTTTTATACACTTTAATTTTGAGCCTTTTTCATTTGCCATTATGCATACCATTTTACTTATTTACTTTAATGTCATTTTCACTTTGCTCATTTGAGCCATATCTTGTGATCATATTGTGTTTGTATATACTTGTTTGTGTCTGTTGCCTTTTGACCTTAATGTACATAATAACAACAAAAACACTAAAAGACATTTTGTGTGGACTGTTGGTTTGCTTTGAGGCTTAGGACTTAGAATTACGCAAAATTCCCTATGCAAAAGGACTTGGCCAATGCCAACTTTCATGGAACTATGTGCTTGTGATTTGAACTTCATCTGAAGCAAGTATTGTGATCCCATTTGAGTTCATCTGCTACATGGTCTTTTGGAGCTGTTACTTTGAACTTATGCTTAGTGCATATCTTTGAGTTCATCTGATGCATGGGAAATTATGAAGAAGATCATGAAGTTGCTAAGATTGGATGTGGCTATCTTTATTTGATGCCTTGATCTTCAACTTGCTATTGGTGTATTGATTTTGTTTGATTCTAAAGTCCAAGGGAATTTGGGTTTCTATATGACACTCTTGTCTATTGGATTGCAACCCATTGGTTAGATCTTTTAAACTCTTAACTTTTAATTTTTTGCTCAGGATTAGTCTCTTTATCTCCTCCCCATTTCTTTAATATCAAATCTCTCCATCCTTTTAAAAAATATTCTTTGCTTGTGTTTGTTTTCTAAACTTATACCATTTTGCAAATTAGAAACTTTGGTCTTATGGCATTGCATTTTTAAACTCATTTTTATTAATCAAACTTGTAAATGGACTTAACTATACTTGACTTAAAATTTCAAAAGCCAAAAAGAACTAACACTCATTCAAACTCTTTTATGCCTCTTATGCCTTTGTTAGACTTAAATTTTTGTTAAAAGCAATGCACTCATTTTGAAATTGTTACCACAAACTACGAGGTTTTGATCCCTCATTTTAAGTTGGTACGTAGGAACAAGTCCGAAGGTCTTGTCAAACATCATTTTATACAAAACCACATATTCACACAAGAAAGGGCTCCCTAAGAGTACCTAGGACACTTTGGGTGCTAACACCTTCCCTCTGTGTAACCAACCCCCTTACATGTAATCTCTGGAATTTTATTAGTTTTGATTTTAAAACATCTTATCTTTGGGTTTTGTTCGTACTTTTCCCTTTTCCCTGGGAAGTAATAAAAGCGCGGTGGCAACTCTGGTTTAATCGGCGTCTAGCTTATCCATAGCTTGATGATCATGAATTTACCGCTACACATCCACACAACCGGATTGAGCAAAGACAATAGATTTCCCAATGAGAAACTCAGAAGTCAACCCAAATATTCCTCCTTTCTTCACCCAATGAGCCTCAATCTCGGACTTCTTCAGATGAAGAGCTTCAGCTATAATATGAGATCTGGGAATCTCCTCCAATCCACTAAAGGGAACATTGTCATAAATAGATATTCCCAAGAGATGGGCATATTCCTCTAACGTGAGCATATGCTGATAATCGGGAAAAGTGAAGCAACGGTAGAGAGGGTCATAAAATTGAACCAACACACTCAAGAGTCCTTTCACTACATCAGCAGATAATACAAACAGAAGCTTCCCATGACGTTGCTGGAAATCCAAGGGATCTAATACAAAAGATGATAGCTTCCTTAACTCTTTCATATCGAGACATCTGAAACCGTACTTCTTAGTGTTTCTTCTGTAGCGATAAATTCATGACCATTAAGCTATGGATAAACTTAACGTCAATAAAATTAGAGTCACCGCCACGCTTTTATTGTTTCCAAAGGAAAAGGAAAAAGTACGAACAAAACCCAAAGATAAGAAGTTTTCAAATCAAAACTAATAAAATGCCAGAGATTACAGGTAAGGGGGTTGGTTACACAAAGGGAAGGTGTTAGCACCCAAAGTACCCTAGGTACTCCTAAGGAGCCCTTTTTATGTGTGCATGTGTTTTAGTATAAAATGATGGTTGCAATAAATAGAGTGTGGGGATGAGAAAAGAATTCATTAATTATATTTTTGTGTTTGACAAAACCTTCGGACTTGTGCCTACGTACCAACATAAAAATGAGGGATCAAAACCTCGTAGTTCGTGGTAACAATTTCAAAATGAGTGGATTGCTTTTAATAAAAGTTTAAACTTAAAAGAGGCATAAAAGGCCCTAAATAAGTTTGAATGTGTGTTATTTCTTTCTGTCTTTTTGAAATTTTAAGTCAAGTATGGTTAAATTCATTTAGTTTGATTTAAGAAAGTAGTGTAAAATGCAATGGCATAAGGCCAAAGTTTCTAATTTGCAATGAAGTCTATGTTTAAAAATCACAAGCAAAGAAGATTTTTAAAAGAGGGAGAGATTTGAAATTTAAGAAGTGGGAGGAGATGAAGAGACTAATCCTAAGCAAAACATTAAAAGTTAAGAGATTGAAAAGATCTGACCAATGGGATGCAATCCAATAGACAAGAATGTTATATAGAAACCCACTTTTCCTTTGGACTTTAAAATCAAGTAATATCAATAAGCAAGCAATATGAAGAGCAAGGCATCAAATAAAGATATCCACATCCAAGATAGAAACTTCATAGTCTTCTTCATAATATTCCCCATGTATCAGATGGCATACTCCTTGAATGGCTCAAAATAAGGCATTAGAAACAGGTTCAAAGTAACATTTTCATCAAGACCATGTAGCAGATGAAATGAAGTGGATCCCAATATTTGCATCAGATGAAAGCTCACATCACAATGACTTGGTTTCAGAAATGTTGGCATTGGCCAAGTCCTTTTGCATAGGGAATGTTGCCTAATTCTAAGTCCAAAGCTCAGATCAAATCCAACAGTCCACACAAACATTTTTTTAGGTTTTTTTTTTGTTTATTAGGTATTTTAAGGTCCTAAGATCACAAACACAAACAAGATTCACAAACAAGTATATACAATCGCAATATATGGCTCAAATGAGCAAAGTGGAAATGACATAAACATAAACAAGTTAAATGATATCTATAATGAATGACAAATGATAAATGGCTTGAATTTAAAGTGCATAAAGTAAATGACTTGAAATAAAAAAGTTAGTCAAATGTTAGTTGATTAGAAGTTAGTGGAGTTTTGCTTTTCAATTGTTTAAGTCATTCTTTGGAGAACACTCAACCCTCAATTCACAAGCATGGATCCTTGAACCAATACATCTCCCAAAGGAAGGAAAAAAGTCCAAGTTTTCATACAATACCATTAAAGGGGGGAGACTTACAATCTCACTTACTAGAATGTTATGCCTTTTTGTGTCAAAATTTAGCGTTATGTTAAACAACCATAATTGATCTTATGTAGAAGTCACAACTATCTGAGGTCGCGCAATAAAAAATTTGGTGTTAATGCATGTTAGAGATATGGTATAATGAACCATACTCCTAAAACATACCACACATAAAAATAAAATGATCAAAGGGTGGACCTAATCTCATCCATACTTGTATTGGTTCATGAACCAATTAGCCTTCAGATATTGAGATGTCATTGGCCAATGAGAGGAATGGGATAGAAAGGGATTAAAGATAAAGAGAGAGGGGAGATGAGACAAACACAAATTGGTCATGGGAGGAGTTTTATAAAATTAAAATCATTCATTCATTTTGGGAGATGAAATGTACATTTCATCAATCCCCTAAATCCAATGATTTTAATCCAACAAAAGTCAAATCAACCTTGACCAAGGCCCAAACACATCGTCAAACTTCACAAGTCAATAAAAATGGCTCAACACAATTTATTTTGAATTAAACAAATTAAAAATCAATTAAAAATGCATTAAATTAAATTATATTTTATCAAAAACCTAAAACCTCTTCAAAATAACATATAAATGCCCAACAGATTTATCATAGGTTAAACAAGGTCAAAGGACCTTAGAGAAAAAAATTCACTATTTTTGAAAGGTTAGAAGTATTAGTAAACAATTAAAAATATGCACAAAAACAATTAAATCATGAAAAATATCAATATTGATCCAAAAAATAATTTTAATTCAGAAAATGAAAGAGGAAAATATTTGAAAGTTTTTGTGAAAGCCCCATATTTTTGGATCAATAATGAAATTAATATGAACTAATGAAAATAAAGCAATTAAAATGAAAATTCAAAAATAGGTGGACCATCTGATCTCCCTCATTACTTGAGGTGGCAGATCAGATGGTCCAAAGCGCGAGTTCTATGTGTTCCTTAGTCAAATGAAATGCATGCGTCGTAATCACTTTGGATGGTTAAGAGTAGAACGTAGGACTCAGATCAAAGCGTTCTGGACAAGCCAACACACCACCGGAGCCCTAGCTCCGGTCATCCTCTCCGGTAAAGACCACCGGACTGGTCCAAGTTCAACTCAAAGAAAAATGGAAAATGAGTACACTATTTTGAAGGAAAAATGCTCAGGAGCTCAAATTTGGTCTCAATTTTGTCTAATTCCAAGTATATGAAAAGATATAGGGAATTGAATTTTGAGGATCATGAACTGAGTTGCTTCGATTTGACCTCAAATCAACTAAATCTTCTTGCCTACATTTGTAGGACTTCATTCAACCAAAAATCAACAAGAATAATGGACAATTGAGTGAGAATCGAAGAGATGAAAAATCTGAAAATCCACCTTCAATGGAGCTTCAGATTGGCACGCTCTTGCTTCCAATTATGCTTGGAGTTGCTTCAGATGCTTGATGGAAGAGAAATAGATCAGAGAAAGGGAAGTACTCTTGGAGTTTCAATCTCAAAATAGATGGAGAATTGAAACTCTATTTTCAAAGAAAATCCTCAAGTTTATCCTTCAATGGTGAGGGTTTGGGGTTTTTGAATCAAAGCTTGGGCATGAGGTCCTGAATTCTGAGCATGAGAGGTTCTATTTATAGCCATATAGAATGATATTTGCACACTTCCAATTTTGGCAAAAATTTGAAAATCCTCTTTGCATGGTTGCATGGGTGTGCATGAGGCCCATGCCATGATAGCATCTGATCCATAAACCAATGTGCAATGTTTTGAAATCATCTTGGAAGCTTATGCAAGTGTGTATGGAAATTGGACCTTGAAAATATCCAAATGGTACTTCAACTTTCACCCATGTGCAAGTGCCTCACACTTTGTCCAAATCAGATGATCTTGAATTTTTTGGAAAGGTCAGGTCAAGGGGAACAAATTTAATGTTGAACACCTTTTCATTTGAAGATTGGATCATGATGAATTTTGAGTGGAATTTTGGGAAATCAAACATTGTATTTGACCTTGAATAACTTTTTCCACCTTGAATAACTTTTTCTATGGGCTTCAAATGAGAAACATTCCTTCATCAAAGTTGTAGCCCTTTCAAACCTCTCCAATTTGGTAACAAATTTGACCTCATTTGGATTTGGCATGAGGGAGTTATGGCATTGATCCAAAATGACCTATAATGTTTCCTCTTGGCACATGCATTTGCAAGTTGAATTTGCACTTCCTCCAAACATCAAAGTTGAATTATACATCTTGAATTTGATCATTTAATTTGAATAGCTTTCATCTCATAAATATTGAGCAAGTAATGGGCTTGGGAAATTAATCTCTAAACTAGGTTTTAGACAAAATGACCTACAATCTTTCATCATAAAAAATGACTTTCCAAGAAAAACTCGTTCTTGACCTAAACATTATAGTTGTTTGGAATGTCATTTAGAGTAAATTGTCTCTTGGAATAATTTTCATCTGACAAAAATTCTAGGAGATAGGGTCTAGGGAACCCCTGTTTTGACTAGTTGACTTTCTCTGGTCAACCACCATGAACCAACTTGCTAGCTTGACAATCTCTTGACTTTTAGGAGTCATGGAGGAGTATATATGCATGAGATTATGTAATGTGAAGTATCCCTTGATATATTTGATCAATTGTTGAAGAAACTTGTTGAAGAAGCCACACAACATAGCCAGATGAATTAGGGTTTCCAAGGCAAACAAACTCCAAACTCTTGATGATTTTTTGATCAAAATAACATGTGAAGATCATGGGGATCCATCTATGATACTTAGAGCCAATTTAAACCAATTATAGATGAAGCTCCTTGCACTGAGGGTCTTAAACCCTAGATATGAGGTTGCTAGAGCATAGGTGAGCATACACACTACCTACAAAAGCAACAAACTATACATTGACATTTTTTTGGTATTTTTGTTAGTAAATAAATAAAAATGAAGTATGATACAGTCAAATGTGCTTGGTGATCTCTTCCAATGCAAACCCAATGAATGAGGGGTAGGGAGAATGCCAAGGTGTGATCCCAATGCTAGTGCATATGATGAGAATAACATGAGGGATCTTAGGGTCAAAATGGGGGTCTTACAACTGCCCCTATTTAAGGACGTTCTAGCTGAGGCGACGAAGGTTAAAATCTTCGTATCGACTCAGTAGAATGGGATTCAATAACAACAATAGAAATGAATTTTGGTCCATAAGAGACCTCATGATGCATATGATATGAAATGTTAAAAGTAATCTTTGTGGGGGAAAAGGTTGCCACAAAGGAAAAGAATCCGGAGAGACTGAAAGTCCGTAGGAGCATAATGCCTTCAATAAGGAAGACTCTAGGGATAAAAGATACGCGTAGGCCAGGCTACGGCTTAAAACTGATGGGGGGACATAAGGGATTCAACGAAAATAAATTAGTGGAAAGACTCAGTTGGGGGATAAAAGGAAAAAATATGCAGGGTAAACATAGCTGAAATACTCGAACCAAGCAGGGAAGGCGATTTCATTGAGGAAATACGCACTCAAACTCGACTGGGGACAAAATCAACTTCAACATAGGAGTATTAGAAGTATATTATCTACTACCTGTTACTGGGTAAGAAGATAACAAAATCTGTCAAAGAGGACATTCGTTACCGGTTAGGGTAAACAAATCAAGGATGACTCGTTGAGGGCAATAGGAGGTGTATTCATTACCAGTTACTAGGTAAGAATAACCTGCTGGAGGAAAGCCAAATATGGTTTATAACTACCGGTTACTGGGCAGAAGACCAAAGAAAGAAAATATTTGTCACTGGTTAAAGTGAACATATCAAGGATAGACTCAAAAGGAAGAATATTCGTTATCAGTTAAGATGAACATATCAAGGATAGACTGTCGGGGAAAAGTAGGAATTACATCTATCAATTACTAGATAGAATACCGAAAAAGAGGATATCCGTCATCGGTTAGGATGAACATATCAAGGATAGACTCTGAGGGGAGAAATAGGTATTACATTTATCAGTTACTAGATAGAAAACCAAAAGAGAGAATATTCATCACTGGTTAAAGCGAACATATCAAGGATAAACTCCGCAAGGGGAAGCAGGATTTACAACTATCGGTTACTAGGTAGAATAATGCAAAGTGGAGAAAACCCGTCATCGGTTAGGATGAACATATCAAGGATTAACCCTTTGGGGAAAGAAATGGGGATTACAACTACCTTTTTACTGGGTAGAATATCATAAAGAGAAATATCTGTCATGGGATAGGATGAACATATCAAGGATAAACTCAAAGAAGGGGAAGAAAATATCTGTCATCGGTTAGGATGAACATATCAAGGATAGACTTCCTGGGGAAATGTGAAAACGAACCCGCTGGGGAGAAAGGTTACTCTTGTCGGGTATTGGGCAAAAGCAAAATACTCGCAAATCGAGAAGAATATTACCAGTTACTGGATAATAAACTCTCAAGGGGACCAAAATCATCTATCTAGGCAAGATCTAGAAAGAAATAGTCAATCAAATACTCAACCTAATGAGGACATAACTCAGAGGGAGTGGCTCCATCCAGATAATCAACTGGGGAGGAAACTGAAATAATAATCATCCACGAGGAAATAACTCAAAGGGGAATGAGAAAGGTTAAAAATATTTCTGCTTAGGGGGATGACACTCTATAATTGAAAGAGGACAAACATACCAAATTTGCATGGGGAACAGGACACCACCATAGCAGAGGATTAGAGAAATAATGAATCACAAAGTGCAATAATGTAATAATGAAATCTATGGATGTATATGTATTTATGATGATTATGCTGACAAACAGATCACAAAGGATATAATTATCACTGGTTTGAATCATCAATACAACGCTCGGCTAATCTCAACAGGAGGGAACCAACTGGAGAAGGAGAATGCAAATCAACATTCTCAAAGGCTCAACCCTGGATGGGGAAGAGGGAAGATCTGTTGAGGAGCTGCACTACCAACTCTGTGGGGAATTTCAAGTCAACACTATATCAAATGGGAGACAACCTTGTAGAGGATCCAACATACTACTCTATAATCAGTGTTGCATGAAATTTACTGGAGACTTGAGGGGAAACCATAATCCGGGGATAGGTCTACGCAAACTAAGAAAACGTGCCTACAACTCACGGGAGGAAAAATAAGGACTCGGCTGGAGAAGCCGACAGAAATCCGGTTGGAGATGCTGAAATGATGCTGGGGTGAAATAGAGATCACGCCAACTGCTTGGGGAAAACCAAACAATGCTTCGCTTTTTATGGCTTACCGGTTTTCAAACCATTGTTGATATTACTTAACTGAAATCGATTTCTCTTAAAGTATCAGCTTTTATTATTTAAGAAAATATAATTTTGATTTAAAAATTAATTTCAAAATGATCATAAAAAGTTAAATCTATTTCGATGAAAGATAAATAAGAGTAGAAACAATTGGATAAAAAGCTCAACTTTATTTAATAGAATAGTAGTCTGTAAATGACAAGACTCCATAGACCTTTACAAAAGTCAAAAAATGGTAATTTACATGGAAAAGTGTTACATTGAATACAATGATCACTAATCATTCTACCGACTTTAATACCAACTGTGCTCTTGGCTTTGGTTGAATATGAATCAGAACCAAATGTCGTGCTCAAGAAAGTTTTCAAGACTGAACCTAATTTTGCATAAATTTCCCCAAGGTGGGGTACTCAATTTATCAGGACAATTTTTTCTGTTTTATGTCTCTAACTTTTTCCTGGATCGCCCTTTCGGGTTTTCAATCCACCGAGACGCTCATTTTTGCCTAAGCCGCCCTTTCGGGTTTTCAACTTAGCGAGTTGTTCTTTTCTTTTTTAGGCGAAGTATTTCTTAGCTGCATCGGCATTCACAAGACGAGTGAACTCTTCACCATCCATAGTTTTAAGAATCAAAGCACCGTCCGAAAATGCTCTCATGACAACATATGGGCCTTCAAAATTAGGAGTCCATTTGCCCCTAGAATTTGGTTTGAAAGATAGAATCTTCTTGAGCACAAGGTCACCTTATCTAAACACACGAGGTCTGATCTTCTTATCAAATGCCTTCTTCATTATCTGTTGATATAACTGACCATGAAACATGGCAGTTAATCTCTTCTCTTCAATCAAATTCAACTGGTCACATCTAGTCTGACACCATTCAGCCTCTGTCAACTTGGCTTCCATCAAGACACGCAATGATGGGATCTCAACCTCTACTGGGAGCAAAGATGGGTATAATTTGATGTAGGTCATAGGAATAGGGTCAAAAGAGACCTTTTTCCTCTCAAAGTTCTGTTGTTGTTAATTATTGTTTTTGTTGTTATAGTTGTTTGTTCTTTGTTGTGGTTGTTGTTGACGTTGTTGTTGAACTGGCACCGATTGATTGTTAGAAAATATCGGGATAACGGATGAAACTTGATGATGATGTTGACATGGTTGCAGACTTCTTTTAACATGAGGCCTCCTCTGCCTTCCGACTGATACTGCATTAGTTTCGCTTTCCTTCTTTTTAGCGAAACCGCTACCATATTCTTACTCGATGATACTTCTTCCTTAGACAAACGTCCTTCACAGACACCCTCCTCTAACTTCATCCCCATGTTTACCATTTCGGTAAAATCACTGGGGGCACTAGCAATCATTCATTCGTAATAAAATGAACTAAGATTCTTAAGCAAAATCTTGGTAATCTCTTTCTCTAACAAACGGGGGATCAATCTGAGCGGAAAGCTCTCTCCACCTACAGGCATACTATTTGAATTTCTCTTTGTCCTTTTGAGACATCGACCTCAGCTGGTCTCTATCGGGTGCCATGTCCATGTTGTATTTATACTGCTTCACAAAAGCTTTGCCCAAATCATTGAATGTGCGAACACTTGCACTATCCAATCCCATGTACCACCTCAGAGTGGAACTAGTTAGACTGTCTTGGAAATAGTGAATCAATAACTAATCATTATCAGTTTGCATTGACATTTTCCTGTCACACATGACAAGATGGCTAACTGGACTGGTATTTCCCTTACACTTTTCAAAGTCAGGGACTTTGAACTTCATCGGGATCTTGAAATTTGGCACTAGGCAAAGTTCAGCGGCACTCTTACCGAATAGATCTTTACCTCTCAAGGTCTTCAATTCCTTTCGCAACTCAAGGAACTGGTCTTTCATTTCTTCCATCTCTTCATAAACATCAGGGCCCTCAGACGGCTCGGAATGGTAGATGGTGTCCTCAACACGAGGCAGAGTGTGAACCACTAGAGGCGGAACAAACATGATCGGGCTAGATGCCGACATGGAAGCAAAAGTAGGTGCAAACCCTTCATGTACAAAGTTCGGTGGCATTCCCCACGGGAATCCAGAAGGCATGGTTGGAGCAAACTGAGTAGAAGGCACAGTTGAAGTAGCAACCTCTGAAATGATAGTCATCTAAGGAGGAGGAGTTGCGGGCGTTAGAGAAGACTGACTTTGAGCAGCTAAAACAGACTCCATCATGGCAGTTAAGAGGGCAATCTCATCCTTCAACTCTCGGTTCTCTTGTTCCAAATGTTACATGATTCTCGGTTGATTGGCACGAGTGTTGTATCAGCGAGTCAGCTTGGCTGAAGCACAGAAGAATAACCAATAAGACATCTGGCAGAAGAAAACCTGTTATGCAAATGATGCAAGAAATGCAATGTTTTGATTGTTTTTATTTTCAAGGAACATACTATTTTATTTGCATGTATACAATAATAATAACAATTTGATTGACCATAAAAAATCTCTTTTATTCATATAATTTTGGAAGGATTACACTGAGTACCATTTCAAAAACCAAGATACAAGTACAAGAGAAAAGGAAACTAATCATCCTAAGGATCCCCTAACAAGAAGTTCAATGAGTGCATCCTTGTCTTTAGACTCAAGCTGTAATGCCTCATGCTTTCTGCTTAAAGCAAGGAACCACTCTTCCCTCATATCCTTCTCTGGCTTCATCTTGGCGAGTGTGTATTCCAACTCCTCTACATCTTGGTTAGGGAGAGTTAATGGCTCAGCCACAACCATAGACATAGGTCTCTCACAAGCATACAACATCTTTAACTCCAAAGCTCTCTTCTTCACCCAAGAAGTGTAAGCTTCCAAAGCTACACAGTTTCCCGGACCAAGCTCGGATCTTCCTTTCCTATGCATATTATGCCAAGCGTGTATCATCTTATACTTCAAATGTTGGGGATCTTTACCCTCTTGATAGAAAGACCCTCTAATTGAGTGTTATTAGGTTTGTCTCTCAAAAGGAACCCAAGTTGGCATCGAGCCAAAGAAGGGTTATAGTTGATTCCTCCTTGTGTACCAATGAGAGGCACATTAGAGAATTCACCACAACTATCAATAATATCCAAGCTACTCAATGAAGAATCATACCAAACAATATCATCATTAGTAAGGGACATAAGTCCCTGAGACCATCGTAGACATTGTTTGTTCTCCACAAAAGCAGGCGTCTGAGGCAAGTGCGAAATAAACCACTTGTACAGAAGAGGAACACATCATACAATAGTTCCGCCACCTTTAGAATTCCTTAGATTCAAAGAGAAGTACATATAACCTAACAGAGTGGGCACAGGATTCCCAATCAAGAAGATTCTAATGGCGTTAACATTAACAAAACCGTCAATGTTAGGGAACAAAGCTAAATCATAGATGAGCAACACAAAGATGGCTTCAAAAGCATCCACACTACCGGCTTGAGCAAAGGCAATAGATTTTCCTATGAGAAACTCAAAAGTCAACCCGAGCATTCCTCCTTTCTTCACCCAATGAGCCTCAATCTCGGACTTCTTCAGATGAATAGCTTCAGCTATAAGATGAGATCTGGGAATCTCCTCAAATCCGCTAAAAGGAACTTTGTTAGACACATGTATTCCTAAGAGATGGGCATACTCCTCCAACTTAGGCACGAGCTAATAATCGGGAAAAATGAAGCAATGGTAGAGAGGTTCATAAAACTGAACCAACACACCCAAGAGTCCTTCAACTACATCAGGATATAATATAGATAGAAGATTCTCATGACGTTTCTTGAAGTCCAAGGGATCTAATACAAAATATGATAGCTTCCTTAACTATTTCAAGTCGGGACATCTGTGTAGCGGGGTATTCATTACCTTTAGATTTATTGACTAAATCAATAGTAAGCATACAATTTGAGTCGCCACCACGGTTTTATTTATCCAAAGGAAAGGTTAAAAAGCGAACAAAAACCAAGTAAGAAGTTTTATCAAATCAAAAACTAATAAAAATGTCAGAGATCTGGGTAAGGGGATTGGTTATGAAATGGGAATGTTTTAAGCACCCAAAACATCCTTAGTACTCTAAGGGAGCCCTTTTTGCAAGTGTGTATTGTAGGTTGGTATTTGTGAAAATTTGTGCAAAAAAGATTGGGGGGTGAGAAGAGAATATACATTATATTTAAAATTTTGTTATTTGAATGGATAAACCCATTGCCTACGTACCATCACAAAGGTAGGATCAAAACCTTGTAGTTTGGGGTAAAAACCTCAAAAGATTGGTGAATTGATTTAACCAAAAGCCTTAAGGTCTTTTGTTATCAAATGGAGAAAACTCGACCTAAACCAACAATCCACCATGTGAGGAGAGATTCAACATAATAGTGAGGGATCCACCCTATAATAAGTATGGAAGACTTATAGTCCAATCACTAAGGATAAGGTGAGGTTTACATCAACCACTATGATAACTCAAACCTATGGCTAATGTTTATGAAAAAAAATTTTAACAAAGGTGGCCATTGGAACCACAAAAACAACTTGAAGTGAGTTGTATTTACAAATTAGAAGTATTCATAAATGTAGCGGGGTATTCGTTACCATTAGAGATATTGACTAAATCCAAGGTAAATCATACAAGTCGAGTCGCCACCGCACTTCTATTTATCCAAAGGAATGGTTAGAAAGCGAACAAAAACCTAAAAGTTTTATCGAATCAAAAACTAGTAAAAATGTCAGAGATCTGGGTAAGGGGGTTGGTTATGCAATGGGAAGGTATTAGGCACCCAAAGCATCCTAGGTACTCCTAGGGAGACCTTTTCACATTTATTGCAAAGGTTGTTGTTTTTTTTGAAAATTTATTTGTGCAAATATAATTGAAGGGATGAGAAAAGCGTGTATGTTTATCTAATGTACTACTTACTAAAAGAAGGGTCAAAAGAAAATGACTCGCACGGACGTCGCATCCACTGCATACGTATCTCATCTGAATCTGAGAATTAGAGTCTTCGTAGCTCGGCTACCTATGGGTTAAAGAGGAGTGTGCTCGCTAAGACATCGCGTCTTATGCCTACGTATCTCATATGGGACGAAAATCAGAGCAAAACGTAGTTCAACCACCTATGGGGTAAGGGTTGTGTTTTGGGGTGAACGACGTTACTACGCCATCTACCGGATGCTTGACCTTTGGATACTTACTCGCCTATAGTAGAAGGAGATAACGTGTTCTTAGGAGAAGAAAAATCAATGAGTTTGGGGCGTTTAGGGATGCTCATGCAAAAAGGCAGTCCTAGATGAAGGAACCGCGCTACCTTAAATGACATGCCACGAGAGGCTATACGAAACCTAAGAAATCGGTAACATGCGGAAAAAGTAAAGGGATCGAGAGATCTACCATACAGATAAAGATCCGAAGTAATAGAAATTAGATAAATAAGAAACCCAAAGACTCTTCCAAGCTAAACACCATCAAAGAAAGCGAGTCAGTACAGGTAATCGGAATAGACCTCCAGGTGGTACCCCACAAATAAAGTGGAACACCAAGCAAGCTATCCCTGCAAGAATATGTGAGCCCTCACAAAAACTCAACAAATAGGTTAGAGTAATATGATGGAATTAGGAGAAAACAATGCCATAACAAACACAAAACAGGTTAGAGCAAACAGGATAGGGTAATCAAGAGTTGCCCCCAAATGAAAATGTAACCACATGAATCATGCCATTAAAATTCACAAAAAGCTCACAAAAAGCAACCAAGGGTAGGAGGCCTAAACCTCTTGTCAAACACATGCATCAAAAGGGTATCAAATTCAACCATAATACCTCATACATTCAGAGCATTCAAATTAAAAGCATAAAGTAATGGGAATAAGGCAAACCTGACTGGAGAGATCGAATGAAATTGTATTACCCGGTTGGGTTTGCAAAGCAATCTGAGGGTTTATATGAGAGGGAATTGGTTCTTTGCCGATGAGTTCCCTTCAGTCTCTGGAGGTTGCTCTGAACTCTGTTAGCTCTTCTCTCACTATCTTTTTCCCTGCCAGGGTAATAGGAATAGAATTGCCTTTTGTTTCACTGAAACTCTGAATTTATAACCTGATTTTTGTGGACCTGTGGGCTCAAATCAGAGAGGCCCAAGTCCAAAAAATTTCTGTTATATTTTATTTATTTATTTATTTATTTATTTATTTATTTTATTATTTATTTTTCGTTCTTTTTTTTTTAAACACGTGGGCTTCGCCTAGCGAGCATGACGGTTCAAGAAATTCCTCTGAGCGTAGGTGATTCTGGTGGCTTTTCTTGGGACTCGCTAAGCGACCCATTCTGCTCGCCTAGCGAGCATGACAGCTCATGAACAAACTTTTGCTCCTTCAAGATTAACGTTTTGACTGACGAATAGACCCCATTTGAACCTGTTGGAAGTATCTCAAGCCATTCCCTTGTGTTGACTGATCATCTAAATAGAACCCACAAAGTGTCTTGGATGATACTCAAGCTTCAAACAAAAGATGTTAGTGACACATTTTTGTGCTTTGGGTTAGTAAACAAAAGTAAGAGAAACAATGATGTATACTTCAAGCATGCTTGGTGATCTCAAACCAATCACAAGGAGTCCCACCCAAAGGCAAAGGGAACCAAGATGCTAAAGATCCTTGAGGCAATGCAAATGCAATGTTATGATGCCATGAGGGATCTAAAGTTCAAAATTGGGGTCTTACAGATGCCCCTATTTAAGGTCATTCTAGCCGGAGAAGTGAAGGTTAAAATCTTCGTCTCGACGGGGTAGAATGGGCTTAAATAATAACAAAGAGACGAATTTTGGTCCCTAAGAGACCTCATGATGCAAATGTAGGTATGAAAAATGGTAGCACTCTGTGGAGATATGTGTCCACAAAAGCAAAGAAATCAGAAGCCACTGATAATCCATATGAGCAATTCACTCCATGGGACCAAGACCCTGGGGACTCTCCTGGGGATAGAAAAGGGATTAAAATGCGCGAGCAGGTCACGACTCAAAGCGTGGGGAACAAAATTCCAAAGGGAAAAGATCCAATGGAAAGACTCGAGCTGACTCGAAGATGCATGTATTGGGGAATATGCCAATACAGCAAAAAACTATCCACAGCGGATACTTCGGATAAAATCCGGATGAAAACAATCCACTAAGGGACTTCGCTGGGGATGTCTAAAAAGACTCTCCTGGGGAAGCAGCGAGATGAGGTATTACCGGTTACTGGGTAATAAGCTCAAAGAGACATGTGATCTGAACGCCAGGTATGAGGGTGAGAGATACAACATGCTCAGGAAGAGATGAATATCCAAGACCGGTATAAGGGTGAGAGATATCAAAACTTCAAAACGTCTGAGGAAAACCTAAAAGGTATACTTCAACTCAGGGATTCTGACTCCACAGGGGACAAAAAGTCATAATAGGGAGCAGAGAGGAAGGAGCACCAAGGATACCGGTTACTGGGCATATAATAGGTGACCAACCAAGACGTGAATTGGGGAATATTCCCAAAACACTCATCATCCAAAAGAGGGCTAAAAGCAAACTCGATTACAGGATGGATATTCGACTCCACAAAGGGGATACAAATCTTACTCAACTGGGGAAGAACAAAAGGCTTCAAACCTGAGAGTGCATGAGATATACTATCTATTACCGTCAGAACGTGGATAATATACTCGCATGGACGATTATCCACAACCGGTTAATAAAGGATAAATCGACCGAAAAGAAAAGGCATCTGGATACCAAAACTAGGTATATAATGATGACCAATTCAGGGTGAAAAAATCGTTACCAACAACAACAAGGTAGACGAGAGATGACCCGCTGGGGATAAATTGCGTAATCAGGTCAATTATCCAAGCAGATGAGGGGATATCATCACCGAATATTGGATGAAGATAACTGTCACCAATTAAAGATGAGCAAAAATAGTTACTCTGCAAAAAGGGAAGAAATAGGGTTTACAACTACCGGTATGAGGGTAGAGAAACACAGACTCCGCCGGGGATAATAATTACTAATTATTGAGCAATTATTCATTTACCACGGGGAAACAGGAAAAGAGTCTCAAGAGACCGATCTAAGATCAAACTAGATAGGCACACCAAATCAAGACTTGTCCCGGTGAGGATATAACTCAATGGGGAAAACCATCCCAGTATATGTGTTGGGAAGGAACAAAAACAATCAACATCCACGAGGATATAACCCGGTGAGGAATATGGAAGAAAGGATAGACGTTTTCTACCTATGGAGCTGACTCTATATGGAGAGATCAGACACACACGTCTGCTTGGGGAAGTATATCACCAAATAGCAGGAGACATCAAACAACGATATATGGCAAAGAATGCAACATGAATATATGAATGTTATAATTATGCATGTATGTGCATGGTTTATGTATGATGTATGTTGACAAACAGACATATCTAACACAACCAGGTCCAGGAATCAACCACCCGGTACTATATCTCAAGAGAGAAAGCCAAGTTCACCGGGGAGTATCCAATCTGCTGGGGATCAGAGATACCAGGAAGCAAAGAACTCTGCAGGGGATGAATCATCAATCATTCCAGTTGGGGACGAGAGTTATCACAGACAAGGTCCACCACACCAACAACTCTACTGGGGAATCTATCCGAGGAGATAAAGGATTTATCGGGATCAACCACCAAATACCGCTCTTGCCCAAAGAGATCCAAGTTGCTGAGGAAGAAAGATTGCTACTCTGCTGAAGGGAAGAGAGGTGACTCTCAACAAGCAATTCACTTGGTAGGATAAACCACGAGGGGTTCCGGAGGGAGGAGATACAGTCATGCCAGGAATATGGACAAAAATCTTACCCTGTTGGGGATCATACCACCCTTGGGAGAGCACTGAGGATCTCCTAAGTATCCTTTCGTCATTGTGAATGTTCACTTTGTTTAAAAATAAATTATAAAAAATTTGATCATTTAAAACAATGATATTTTCTTAATCAAAACATGCAAAACATTTGTTGAATAGAAACAGATAAGAGTGTCAATAATTGGATAAAAGGCTCAAATTTATTTGATAGAATGGTAGTCTGCGAATGGCAAGACTCCATAGATCTTTACAAATTTGAAATTGGTGATATATATTGGAAAAGGGCTACATTGAACATAATGACCATTTCTCCACCAATTCTGAATCCGATGTATTTGAAGCTTTGGCTGATAATGAGCAAGGATCTCTGACGGACGACAGTTGTAGAACAAAGTCCTGTCAGGATGCAGTTACTTGCCAAATCCCTAACTTTTGCCTAGATTGCCCCTGGATGAGGTACTCAATCTAGCGGGATACCTATATTCATTTTTCATGTCTCTAACTTTTGCCTGGACCGCCATTTCGGGTTTTCAATCCATCGAGACGCTCATTTTTGCCTAAGCCGCCCTTTCGGGTTTTCAACTTAGCGAGCTATTCAGTTTTTTATTTTTTTAGGCGAAGTATTTCTTGACTACATCTGAATTCACAGGACGAGTGAAATCCTCCCCATCCATAGTTGTAAGTATAAAAGCACCGCCTGAAAAGGCTCTCTTAACAACATACGGACCCTCATAGTTCGGAGTCCACTTGCCCCTGGAGTCGGGCGCGAAAGACAAAACTTTCTTGAGCACAAGGTCACCTTCTCGGAACACACGAGGCTTGACCTTCTTATCAAAAGCTTTCTTCATCCTCTGCTGATATAACTGACTGTGGCACATGGCAGTCAATCTCTTTTCTTCTATCAAGTTCAGCTGGTCATAACGACTCTGAACCCATTCAGCATCAGTCAACTTGGCCTCCATCAAGACTCTCATTAATGGGATCCCCACCTCTACTGGGAGTACCGCCTCCATGCCATAAACAGGAGAGAAAGGGGTCGCCCCTATTGAAGTGCGGACAGATGTACGATAGCCATGCAAAGTGAATGGTAGCATCTCATGTCAATCTTTGTACGTAACAACCATCTTCTGGATAATATTCTTGATATTATTGTTAGCAGCTTCAACAGCCCCATTCATCTTGGGTCTGTACGGAGAAGAATTATGATGTGCAATCTTGAATTCACTACACAGCTCTTTCATCATCTTGTTATTCAAGTTAGATCCATTATCAGTAATGATCTTATCTGGCACACCATATCGGCATATGAGTTGATTCTTGATAAACTTCACGACCACCTGCCTGGTCACATTTGCATACGACGCCGCTTCAACCCACTTGGTGAAGTAATCAATTGCTACGAGAATAAATCTGTGTCCATTGGATGCTTTCGGCTCTATCATGCCAATCATGTCAATTCCCCACATGGAGAAAGGCCATGGTGATGAGATCACATTTAAAAGTGTCGGGGGAATATGAATCTTATCAGCATAAATCTGACACTTGTGGCATTTCTTCATAAATTTGCAGCAGTCAGACTCCATTGTCAGCCACTAGTAGCCTGCTCTCAACATCTTTCTAGCCATGGCATGACCATTGGAATGAATACCAAATGAACCCTCATGGACCTCAGTCATCAACAGGTCTGCTTCGTGTCTATCCACGCATCTGAGCAGAACCATGTCAAAATTTCTTTTGTAAAGCACTTCGCCATTGAGGTAGAAACTGTCTGACAATCTCCTCAAAATCTTCCTATCTTTTACAGATGTCCCAGGCGGGTAAATCTGGATCTGAAGGAAACACTTGATATCATAATACCACGGCTTATCATCTTTTACTTCTTCTACTGCAAATACATGAGCTGGTCTGTCCAAGCGCATCACGGTGATATTGGGGACTTCATTCCACAATTTAACCACAATCATTGAAGCAAGCGTAGCAAGAGCATCTGCCATCCGATTCTCATCTCGAGGAATATGATGGAAGTTGACCTCAGTAAAGAACGTTGAAATCCTCCTCGCATAATCTCTGTATGGAATGAGGTCAGGCTGATTCGTTTCCCATTCACCCTTAATCTGATTAATAACGAGGGCCGAATCACCATATACATCAAGATGCTTGATCCTTAGATCAATACATTCCTCCAATCCCATAATACAGGCCTCATACTCAGCCATATTATTTGTGCATTTGAAAGTTAGCCTTGCTGTAAAAGGAATATGCGCGCCCTGAGGAGTAATAATCACGGCCCCAATACCATTTCCATACTGATTTACAACGCCATCAAACACCATACTCCATCTGGAACCAAGCTCTGGCCCTTCATCAAGTGTTGGCTCATCGCAATCTTTTACTTTCAAATATAGAATTTCCTCATCCGGGAAGTCATACTGAACTGACTAATAATCTTCAATAGGCTGATGTGCCAAATGGTCAGCCAAGATACTACCTTTAATAGCCTTCTGAACTCGATACTCAATATCATACTCAGATGAAAACATCTGCCAACGGGCAATTCTCCCTGTTAAAGCAGGCTTCTCGAAGATGTACTTGATTGGATCCATTCTGGATATCAACCAAGTAGTATGATTTATCATATACTGGCGTAAGCGCTTAGCAGCCCAAGCCAAAGCATAGCATGTCTTTTCAAGCATTGAGTATCGAGACTCACAATCAGTGAACTTCTTACTCAGGTAGTAAATAGCATACTTCTTCTTCCCTGATTCGTCTTGCTGACCAAGGACACAACCCATCGAGTCTTCAAGAACAGTCAGATACATGATCAAAGGTCTTCCCTCTACAGGCGGAGACAGAATCGGAGGCTCAGACAAATATTCTTTAATACTGTCGAAAGCTTTCTGGCAATCCTTGATCCAATCATGGGACTGATCTTTCCGGAGGAGCATGAATATAGGCGCACATGTGGCAGTCATGTGGGATATGAATTTGGAGATATAATTCAAGCGGCCAAGAAAACCTCGGACTTGCTTCTCAGTTTTGGGCGCATGCATCTCTTGTATTGCTTTGACCTTTACAGGATCAACCTCAATACCTCTTTCACTAACAATGAAGCCCAATAACTTGCCAGAACGGACTCCAAATGTACACTTATTGGGATTCAGACGAAGCTTATATTTCCTCAAACGCTGGAAAAGCTTCAACAAATTCTCTACATGTTCAACTTCCGTTCTTGACTTAGCAATCATATCACCAACATATACCTCAATCTCCTTGTGCATCATGTCATGGAACAAGGTAGTCATAGCTCGTTGATACGTGGCTTCGGCGTTCTTCAAACCGAAGGGCATCACTCGATAACAGAATGTTCCCCAAGGTGTGATGAATGTTGTCTTCTCCATATCCTCGGGTGCCATTTTAATCTGATTATATCCGGAAAATCCATCCATAAACGAGAAGACTTTGAATTTAGCTGTATTATCTACCAACATAGCAATATGTGGTAGAGGGAAATCATCTTTCGAACTAGCTTTATTCAAGTCTCTATAGTCCACACACATCCAGACTTTTCCATCTTTCTTAGGCACGGGCACAATATTGGCCACCCATTGAGGATATATAGAAGTCACCAGAAACCCCGCATCAATTTGCTTCTGAACTTCTTCCTTGATCTTCACTGCCATATCAGGATGAGTTCTTCTGAGCTTCTGCTTTACAGGCACACACTCAGGTTTCAAAGGTAGGAAATGTTGCACAATATCAGTATCTAGACTTGGCATGTCTTCATACGACCAAGAAAAGACGTCGACATATTCTCGTAGCAACTTAATCAACCCCTTCTTAATAGATTCTTCCAGAAGTGCCCCAATCTTTACCTCTCGCACACAATCTTCAGACCCCAAGTTGACTATTTCCAGATTCTCAAGATGCGGCTGAATGATCTTCTCTTCATGCTCAAGTAGCCGGGTGATCTCATCAGGAATCTCTTCAACATCATCTTCCTCTGCCTCAAATACAGGGAATTCAAAATTGGGAGATAGTGTTGGGTCATTATGTTCAATGGGTTTAGAAATCAACCTGCATAATGATTTTGGATATGAACAGCTTTTAGAAATCAAACAAGGCAAATCATTATGCATATGAAAAAGATCGATTTTATTCTATTTTTTTGGGTTTTATGTGATCACGAATTTCATGCAAAAGCAAAAAGGGAAAATAAATGGAAAAACAAACATTTAACATGAATTTATTGAATGAAAATATCATTGTATTTATGCGCCATCAATGTCATCACTCCTCCTTTTGGCATGGGAGAAGGGTTTTTTAAACAAAGTGATCATTACGTTGACTTATGGACAACTGTTGGAATATCCACAACGACCCAATTGTTGCAGACCTCTCCAGGGATGATGAAATTTCCAGAATCCTTTGTATCTTCTTCTAAAATGGAAGAAACCTCCTCATCTAGACCAGTGTGGATGAAACCTCCACTCTTGAATAACCCTTACTTGTTGAAAGTATCAGAAGAAAAACCTATGCCAGCCCGGGACTCGTTGTCTTCTAACTCAATCATTTTTCCTAAACCAGTGGTTGCACCACGCTCAATGGCCAGCTTTGCATCTTTGTAGGAAGCAAATGAAGGAGTTCTCTTCTCAATAGGCTCAGCAATAGATAAAGCTTGGAAAGGAGTTCCAAATTCAACCGCAACATCTATATAAGAGAAGGAAGACAAATGGCTAACCAGGAGAGCCCTTTCTCCCCCTACCACCACCAGCTTCTTGTTTTTCACGAATTTCAATTTCTGGTGTAGGGTGGACGTCACGGAGCCTGCCTCGTGAATCCATGGTCTTGAAATATTGGCTTTAGTGTAGTACCGGTGAGTCAGCTTGTCTTCAAAATAAATGAAGGACACAGAGTTAGACCACAGGGCAAGGGACCGGAAACAAAACCTGTTTATGCATATGATGCATGCAATGCTTGTTCATATGATTTGTTTTTTATTTCAAAGGAACTTTAGAGTTTTATTTGCAAATTCTGGAAATATTAAGCATTTTATCACATATGGAAATATCTCATCAAATAATATCAGGTAAAGAAGTACAGCATCGTCAATCATATACAAGAGAAAAGGAAAATAATCGTCTTATGGATCCCTAGAAACAATCATCTAAAGCTCGGGACACAGGAAGATAAGATGCGCGAAGCCTCTTCACCTCCCTCTCGTAAGCTGCCTCCATATCGGCCTTCTCTTTGGCGAGTTGCTCATACCTCCTCTTCCAGAACTTAGAAGACTGAGGAAGTAGAGAAGTCCATACATCACCAGGGTCATCAATAACCTGATGCTCAAGAAACTCAATCAACGCATCCTTCTCCTTAATCTGCTGAAGCAACTCTTCACGTTCACGGATCCAGGCACGTGAACGGTCTTCGTCTCTCAACTCCTCTACTCCTTGATTAGGGAGGGTTGAAGGCGCAGCCATAATCATAGGTGTAGGTCTCGGATACTCGTAAGGCATGAGATACTCAGACGCCCTCTTCATAACCCAAACAGTGTAAGGCTCCAAAGCGATGCAATTCTTAGGACCCAACTCTTTCCTTCCTTTCCTATGAATCTTGCGCCAAGCGCGGACCATCCTAGCTTTCAAGCCTTAGGGATCTTTACCATCCTGAAAGAATACACCCTCTAATAGAATGTTATTGGGTTTATCCTTTAAGGGGAACCCAAGCTGCCGACGTGCCAAAACAGGATTGTAGTTAATCCCACCACATGTACCAAGAAGAGGTACATTGGAAAATTCACCACAAGAGTTGATAATTTGCACACCATCATACACACGGTTATACCAAGAGATATCATCATTACTGAGAGACATAAGTCTCGTAGACCACCGTAGACATCCTTTGTTCTCCTTGAAGGCGATCGTCTGCGGTAAGTGAGAAATAAACCACTTATACAACAAAGGAAAACAACACACAATGGCGCCACCACCCTTTGCATTCCTCATATGCAAAGAAAAGTAGGTATCGCCCAACAGAGTCGGAACGGGAATAAGAGTAGAGAAGATCCTAATATCGTTCCATCCACAAACTTGTCGATGTTGGGGAACAATACTAATCCATAAATCAGAAGTACAAATATGGCTTCAAAGGCATCCTCACTCATGGCCTTCCCATATATAGTAGCTTGAGCAATGAGGAACTCAGAAGGGAGACCTTGAATTCCACCTTTGGTAGTCATATGAGCACCAACCAGAGATTCATCTATGTGTAACATGTCAGCTATCTCTTGAGAAGTAGGAATACTCTCCAAGCCACTGAATGACAACTGGTCTAGAATAGGTATACCCACAAGGTAAGCATACTCCTCAAGGGTAGGCAAAAGCTGGAAATCCGGAAACGTGAAGCAACGGTACAAGGGATCATAAAACTGCACCAATACACTCACCAATCCTTCATCCACCTGAGTAGTCAGAAGAGGAAGAAGCTTCCCAAAACGAGCCTTGAAACCCAAAGGATCTAATACATAGGATGTCAGATTCCTTAACTCTTTCAAATCTGGTTGCCTGAAGTTGTGCTTCTTTGTATTCCTTCTTTGTCTTTCCATGTCTGAAAATTTTGCAAATAAACCCCTTAAGTTCCTTGAAAATTTTCTTATTTATTGATGATATGGATGCAAATGGGTGCATGAATGCATGAATGCAACAATCACACTCAAGGATCAAGCAAAGCACACCAAACAAAGGTCATGGGATGGATCATGTTATCCTTAATATCAATCATCCATTTTGGTGGATTATGGTTTACACCTTATCAACACCCAAGTTCCATTGATATTAAGGATTCATGAACGGATCAACCATGAATCAAGGGTTTGTTGTAAGTCACGAGCATGGAGTTAGGCTAAGAACCACCCAAAAGGGAGTGTACTAGGGTTTAGACCTTCCAAACATGTTCTACAAGAGGTTCCCATAGTCATCATCCCATCTTTCGGATATTATTGGAGAAACGACTACTCGTATTCTGAAAATATTCTCAAGAGAGACTCTTATGAGTGTAGTATCGCGTAACAATCGTATCAAATCTTACACTTGAACGACTTTCGCACTACATCCTAAGAATAGGCCAAGATGGGCTTGGTAAACTAAGGTCCTTGGCTTCTAAGGTCTATATTGGAAAGAGTAATGTCTAACGACAACTTACTTGTGTGACATTATTGATCCTAACATAACCTCCACCAAGTGAATGGACTTGCAAGTCAACTTGCTAAGGAATAACTCCACACAAGTCGACAAGACTACGCCATTCTCCTATCCTAAGTGCACTCGAGTCCGGGTATAGAACTCATCTCACAAAGATCACCAAGCATACAAGGAATTAATATCAAGCAATTCAATCATTACATACAATACAGTAATCCCAAATTGCACAAAAATATGTCACAAAAAAAATATACAATACAATACAACAAGCATGAAAAGTCGGCAAAACCCACTAGGCAAATACACATCCCCAGCAGAGTCGCCATTTTTCTGTAGCGGGGTATTCGTTACCATTAGAGATATTGACTAAATCCAAGGTAAATCATACAAGTCGAGTCACCACCGCACTTCTATTTATCCAAAGGAATGGTTAGAAAGCGAACAAAAACCTAAAAGTTTTATCGAATCAAAAACTAGTAAAAATGTCAGAGATCTGGGTAAGGGGGTTGGTTATGCAATGGGAAGGTATTAGGCACCCAAAGCATCCTAGGTACTCCTAGGGAGCCCTTTTCATATTTGTTGCAAAGGTTGTTGTTTTTTTTTGAAAATTTATTTGTGCAAACATGATTGAAGGAATGAGAAAAGCGTGTATGTTTATCTAATGTACTACTTACTAAAAGAAGGGTCAAAAGAAAATGACTCGTACGGACGTCGCATCCACTGCATACGTATCTCATCTGAATCTGAGAATCAGAGTCTTCGTAGCTCGGCTACCTATGGGTTAAAGAGGAGTGTGCTCGCTAAGACATCGCGTCTTGTGCCTACGTATCTCATCTGGGACGAAAATCAGAGCAAAACGTAGTTCGACCACCTATGGGATAAGGGTTGTGTTTTGGGGTGAACGACGTTACTACGCAATCTACCGAATGCTCGACCTTTGGAGACTTACTCGCCTGTAGTAGAAGGAGATAACGTGTTCTTATGAGAAGAAAAATCAATGAGTTTGGGGCGTTTAGGGATGCTCATGCAAAAAGGCAGTCCTAGATGAAGGAACCGCGCAACCTTAAATGACATGCCACGAGAGGCTATACGAAACCTAAGAAATCGGTAACATGCGGGAAAAGTAAAGGGATCAAGAGATCTACCGTACGGATAAAGATCCGAAGTAATAGCAATTAGATAAATAAGAAACCCAAAGACTCTTCCAAGCTAAACACCATCAAAGAAAGAGAGTCAGTACAGGTAATCGGAATAGACCTCCAGGTGGTATCCCACAAATAAAGTGGAACACCAAGCAAGCTATCCCTGCAAGAGTATGTGAGCCCTCACAAAAACTCAACAAACAGGTTAGAGTAATATGACGGAATTATGAGAAAACAATGCCATAACAAACACAAAATAGGTTAGAGCAAACAGGATAGGGTAATCAAGAGTTGCCCCCAAATCAAAATGTAACCACATGAATCATGCCATTAAAATCCACAAAAAGCTCACAAAAAGCAACCAAGGGTAGGAGGCCTAAACCTCTTGTCAAACACATGCATCAAAAGGGTATCAAATTCACCCATAATACCTCATACATTCAGAGCATTCAAATTAAAAGCATAAAGTAATGGGAATAAGGCAAACCTGACTGGAGAGATCAAATGAAATTGAATTGCCCGGTTGGGTTTGTAAAGCAATCTGAGGGTTTATATGAGAGGGAATTGGTTCTTTGCCGATGAGTTCCCTTCAGTCTCTGGAGGTTGCTCTGAACTCTGTTAGCTCTTCTCTCACTATCTTTTTCCCTGCCAGATAGGAATAGAATTGCCTTTTATTTCACTAAAACTCTGAATTTATAACCTGATTTTTGTGGACCTGTGGGCTCAAATGAGAGAGACCCAAGTCCAAAAATTTTCTGTTATATTTTATTTATTTATTTATTTATTTATTTATTTATTTATTTATTTATTTATTTATTTATTTATTTATTTATTTATTTATTTCGTTCTTTGTTTTTTGTTTTTTTTTTTTTTTAAACACGTGGGCTTCGCCTAGCGAGCATGACAGTTCAAGAAATTCCTCTGAGCGTAGGTGATTCTGGTGGCTTTTCTTGGGACTCGCTAAGCGACCCATTCTGCCCGCCTAGCGAGCATGACAGCTCATGAACAAACTTTTGCTCCTTCAAGATTAACGTTTTGACTGACGAATAGACCCCATTTGAACCTGTTGGAAGTATCTCAAGCCATTCCCTTGTGTTGACTGATCATCTAAATAGAACCCACAAAGTGTCTTGGATGATACTCAAGCTTCAAACAAAAGATGTTAGTGACACATTTTTGTGCTTTTGGTTAGTAAACAAAAGTAAGAGAAACAATGATGTATAATTCAAGCATGCTTGGTGATCTCAAACCAATCACAAGGAGTCCCACCCAAAGGCAAAGGGAACCAAGATGCTAAAGATCCTTGAGGCAATGAAAATGCAATGTTATGATGCCATGAGGGATCTTAGGGTCAAAATTGGGGTCTTACAATAAAATGAAGTCAAAGTATGATTAAGATTCATTCACAATGAGTATTAATGAAAAGATTTTGAAAAATCAACGGCATAAGGCCTAGGTTTCTAATTTGAAATAAAGTCAAAGTTTGCACATAAATGGATTTGGCTTGGGTTAGAGTGAGGAGAAGAAGAGAAGGGCTAGTCCTAAACATGCAAAGATAAGAGAAGAGATAAAACCCTTGGAGTTCCTTTTCTTGAGATCATAAAGATGATTCAAGATGCTCCTTTCCTTTGGACTTAGCAATCACTCAAGCAATCAAACAAATATTATATTCAAGCTCCTAGGATCTCCATTTGGCTTGTTTCTCTTAACTTGGATACTCATGACAATGGTCCTTCTTACTATCTCAAGTTCGGAATCCCTATCACACAAGAGCAAACATCAAAAAATTCACAATACTATAAGAGAAAAGGACAAAGAATGAGTTTAGAAATAGGGTCCTTTGAAGTCAACTTTAAGATTTAGCACTCTAAAGGCATGAGGCCTAGTTGCTCTTCAACAAGTTTAGCATTCTAAAGGCATGAGGCCTAGTTTCTCTTGAACTCCTTTAAGCATAGGTAAAGTCCTAATTCTAAGTCCTTTCTCCTTTTTGCATTGGGTTCACACAAACAAAGACAAAATAATCACAAAGCAACAATATATTTATATACAATAATGAGCTTAAATGAGCAAAAGGAAAATGGCATAAACATAAAATATGAGCTCAAGTGAGCAAAGTGAAAAGGAAATATGAATAAATGAGCAAGAAAGTAAATTGCATTAAAGTAAATAGCAAGAAATTAAATGTTTGAATTAAAGTTAGTAGTTAATGGTTAATGTTAATGTGTCATAAGACAATTTAGCGCTATGTTAAGCAATCGTAAGTGGACTAATGTAGTAGTCACACCTATCTGAGGCCGGTCAATAAAACTATAGGAAAATAAACACAAGTTAGAGATCATGATTAGTAAGCCAAGCTCCTACAACTTGCCATGCTAAAAGAAAAGAGAAAGGCCTTGTATGGATTTTAGGTTCATTGCTTGACCAAAAAGCAACCTATCTTGGACACAAAGCAACTCACTTGATCTTTGATCAAGTTGAGTTTGATTTGGATCAAAGAAGGTTAAGCCTCTCATATGTCAAGACTAACCATAAATCATTAACTCATTGGCCAAAGTAAAATAAGAAGTGAGATGAAGATGAAGTGAACAAAATGAGAATTCAAATGACGTAATCAAAATACAATGATCAAATGTGAATCAAATCAGCATCAACCAATGTAAAATAGAAGAGAAATGAATATTAGAAGTTAACAAAGTCAAACATATTTTTTGGTATTTTTGGTATTAAAATAAAACATAAAATAAAATGAACAAAATATGGTCAAACCTCAAATTCAATTCAAATCAACTTCAACAAGCCTAATTGAATTATCATAGGTCTAACATGGTCAAACAAAGTTTGACAAATTTTCTCAACAATTTTTGAAAACAGAAACTATTTAAAATCAATTAAAAAAATAAAATATAACACAAATGAATTAAAATCTCAAATAAATCTGAAATCAATTAAGAAATTGATGAGAATATTTTTCATAGACTTATCATGATCCATATGTGTTAAGAAAATATTTTTTTGGAATTTTGGGATATCATAAAGTATTTAAAATAAATTAAAAATTATTAAAAACAAAATAATTCACAAAAAATATTAAATGAAGTCACAAAAATAATTAAAAATCAGATTATGAAATTTTTGCCATTGGTCTCATATTTTTATGACTTCAAATAAAATAGTTATGAATTTTTGAAAATAAAAGAATTAAAAGAAAATAAAACAGAAAAATAGAAAATATGAAAAAACCAGGAGCGCTGGATGGGATTTATTAAATGACATGGCTTCATCAAACGGTCCAAAGGCGTGTTCTCACCAAAGTCCACAGTTAAGCGCGCAACACACATATTTAAAAAAAGTCAAATGAACGCATGGCTGAGATTAGAACGTTTCCACAAGATCTGAGGGCACAGACTCATCCACGTGGGGATGGTGGTGGAAATCACCATCTTCTCCGGTGGACCAACCAATTCCGGCCACCAGTTGCAGGTTTTTGAACCTCAACCAAAATGCACGAGCCAGGTACCAAAATGAAGCTGGGGTGATGTACATCACCCCTGTAACCTTGGATTGTCCTTAAGATTTCTATCAAGTGAGAAATTTGAGCTTGAAATTCAAGGTGTGCAAACTGAAATGCTTCAAAACATGAAATCAAGACCACCACTGACCTGCCTCTTGCTCGAGGACTTCAGAAAACAATTTGAACACAAGCAATTCACATTGTATGATGAGATTCATATCAAAACAGTTGAGTGATCTACCTTTGAAGAGCAGCTTTGTGCAGCACGATCTACTCAAATTCTTGCTTCCAATTTGATTAGGAGATGATGAGGATGCAAGGCTCAGGAATTTAAACTTGAAGATCAACTGATTGTGTTGAAATTCAAGTTTGAAATTGAGAAATAAAAATAAAAATTCCTTTGAGTATGGTTGGGTTTTGATTTCAGCAGAGCTTCAGATTGCCTTAAGGCTGAGATTTGAATGAGGGAGAGCATGTATTTATAGCTGAGCTGTAAGCAAAGGCAAGGTAATACTCATGTGCATGATCATTGGGTCCTCCATGCATGGGCCTGAACAGGTGCATGTGAGGCCGAAAATTGAGTGTAATCACAAGCTGAGATCATTTGAAGTTGAAATGGACGTGTAGTTGGCATGGTATTTGCTTGTGCATGAAGATTCAAAGTGAATTGCATAATTGGACCTACATATTCATCTCTTCGAAAGTCTCACATGGAAAATCCAAACATAGTGGTATGAGTAATGGTTGGGAAGGTCTTGACATAATGAACAAAAGATATGTTGGGCAAAAATCCATTTGGACTTCGGAAATTTGTGAAAACTGACCTTGAAGTTTGAGGTACAAAACATGTCTTTTGGAAAATTTGCCAAAAATTATCAACTTCAAGCCCTTCTGTTTCATGATTCATGCCTCAAATGGAAAAACCTCCAACATCAAAGTTTTATATATTTTCAATATGATAAATTTAGACTTAAATTTTGCATAGTTTGGATTTTTGATGAGAAAGTTATGGGTACTTGAAGTTGTACATTTTTCAGATTCAATGGTTTTGGTCCAAAGTGACCTATAATGTTTTGCATTATCACATGTGTTTATTTTAGGATTATGAAATTTTGTCCAACATAACATTTGTAGTAGACATCTTAAGCTTTCCAATGCAATTGGTCTCACCTCAAAATCATAAAAAATAAGGAAGTTAGGTCTTTGTGAAGTTGACCTAAAATTAGGGTTTCAGTCAAAATGACCTATAATGTTCTGAAATAAATGATGACCTTCCAAGTTTCAAATGGATTTTTGATGAAAATTAAAGTTGTTCATATGGTTCTTAATAACATTGTTTATCTTGGGGTCATATTCATTTGACAAACACATCAAAAGTTAGGTCTCAGTGGATCTCAAATTAGTTAGATGACTTGACTGGTCAACTTCTCAAAGCCAAACCTCAAATCTTGATGAATGAATGATTGAGGATACTCACATAGGCTCATATATGCATAAAATAATGAATTAAATAAATTCCCTTGATTGAATTTGATGATAGGCTGAGGTTGCTTCATGAGCAAGGCACAGTCAATGCACAATTGAATTAGGGTTTCCTTGGGAAACAAACCTCAAGCCCTTTGGTTTATCTTGATCAAATTAACAAATTAAGATACTTGGGAGACATATATTATGATTAGGAACTTTGTGAACCATTTCCATGCTTGCTTTCATCTTCATCTAGCCACTTCATTGAGCATATGAGCCTCCTAGGAGCAGGGGATCTCATGATTACTTGAGCTACAAAACAAAAGAGGTTAGTGACATATTTTTGTACTTTTGGTTAGTAAACAAAAAAAGAAAAGCAATAATATACAATTCAAGCATGCTTGGTGGTCTCAAACCAACTCACACAAGTCCCAACCCAAGGGTTAAGGAGCCACACATGCTATGATCCTTGAGGCAAATGCATTGAGCAATGATATGATGCCATGAGGGATCTTAGGGTCAAAATTAGGGTCTTACAGATGCCCCTATTTAAGGTTATTCTAGCCAGAGATATGAAGGTTAAAATCTTCGTCTCGACGAGGTAGAATGGGCTTAAATAATAACAAAGAGACGAATTTTGGTCCCTAAGAGACCTCATGATGCAGATGTATGCATGCAAAAGTTAATACTCTATAGGGGAAATATGACCACAAAGGAAAAAGAAATCAGAGAAAGACTGAAAGTCCATAGGAGTAGCACACTCACTAAGGAAACAGAGACTCTGGGAAGAAATAGGGTAAAAATGCGTGAAAAGGTCACGATTTGAAAACATGCTGGGAGACACGAAGGGATTCCATGAAAATAAATCAATGGAAAGACTCGAGTTGACGCAAAAATGCATGTATTGGGGAATATGTCAGTACGGAAAAACTATCCAAAAAGGATACTTCGGATAAAAATCCGGACTCATACGGGGAAATCCATAAAGGACTCAACTGAGGAAGAAACAACGAGATATTACTGGTTACTGGGTAATTGATCCGCTGTCGCACACGGGTCAAAAACGAGTAATAAAATATAGTAAACGGGAAACGACACCTCGAGTATCGTATTGCAAGGATTCTTGTATTATTCTTACCCTAATGAAATCGATTTAACGGGGGTTTATGTTTAAGTGGTCGATTTAGAAAACAAAGCAAAAAAAAGTGATTAAAATAAGCGATTATAAAATAAGTCAATCTACTGTTTTCGGTTTCCGGCTAATCATTGGTTTTTACCTACCAATTCCCTAAGCGGCTTCGATCTCTATTCGATTCAAACTCGATTAACAAGCGCAATAGATATATGAAAGATTTATATTCCTATATTCCGAATTAAGCAAACGGATAAATACTATCGTGAATTAAGCAAACACGATTTACAAACGCAATTTAACGACAAAGCGACGAACATGGCGATTAATAGTTAGGAATGCAATCATACGAATTTAATCAAAACAATTCCATAAAATACAGATTAAGCAAATGAAATTTTATAGAATAGAATTGAAAGAGAACGAAATTAAATTGATAGAATAAAAACCTCAAAGCCTTAGAAATTCGGTAACAGCAGATTGACTCTAGGAGATTAGTTCTTCTTCATGATCGCACAAAAGAAAAAAGTTATTATGAATAATGTGTAATTGTTATAGTACCGCGGCTGCCCTTTTAAACAGAATAAGGGTTTCACTTATAATTCAAACTGGGCTGGAAAAACTAAATTCGGCCGAACAAATGACCCAAAAGAAAATAATTCCTAAAGTACAAAACTTCAACGAATTATTTGAGACGTTTTCACTCCGAATCAGCTTTTGGCTTCAACATAAAAGTTGTATCTCTTTCTCTTAGCTTTCTAACAACTAGTAGCACGCCTCGACTCGTTACTCCTAAGATAAATTATAAAAACACATTAAAAGAGAAAAATAACCAAACTAAAACATGGAAATGCATAAGTATAAATATAGAAGAATGTGCATCAAAATGCACTGATCAAATTCCCCAACACTTGAACTTTTGCACTCCGAGCAAAATTTAAAATAAAACAAAGAAAACACAAACACATCATTAGTTACTCATCCTAGGCTACAAGTCTTCTTCGGTTAAGTTTGCATCGATAGGTACTAATCTTGCACACTAAGGATATTGTAGGAACACTAGTCAACAATTGTGCAGTTATAAACCTCCTGAATACATAAATCAACTCGAATCATGTTATTATGTTAAAGTCTAACTTACTCATCCTTCTTTTTTCTCTTTTTCATTCAGGCGCAATCACATTAAGCCCGTTATCTCCACACACCCATAGCAAGGCTACCGGTTAGTGACTCTGATCCTTTTTGCATAGGATTCTAGTACTTACGTGCCATAACCCTTTGCTTACTCAGTTGTAGTTGTGAGGGATCGGACCGTAATCCGCCCTACCAAGTTCAGCACCAGAAACCGCTGAACCAACTGACAACGAGTCTTATTTTCAAATTTTTTTGAAGGTTCTACATCCGTTGGGTTAAGTGACCGGGTGAGGTTCACCAAAATTAGAAGTTGCATTCCCTTTTCTTTCTCTTTTTTTTTCTTTTTTGGAACACTCACTTATATTCATCGGCTTCCCTGCGTAGAGTGTGTGTGAGATGGTGCTGACTGCTGAAATAAACTACTCAAGAGTTGTCAGAGAATGAGAATTTAAGGCTAAAACATAATAAGAATTCAAATCAATTTCCATATGTAGGAGACTTACAGTGTTAAGACGATACCGATCTTGTGAATTTTCCCAAGTCTCCACAAACTAATCTCAAATTAGTCAGTCTATAGCCTAAAACTTTCAAGAAGATGTATTTTTTTATTTTTTTATGACCGAAAACAAACAAAACACTAACAAAAACAAAGAAACAAAACAAATAAATGGTTCCCTCCCCCAAACTTAAAACATACATTATCCTCAATGAAAGAGCATAAATATAAAATAAGAGTGAGAGAAAGGAAAGAACACACCCGAGGAGTCAAGGCGGATAAGTGATTGCATAAGCAGCCTTTCCTAAAGAGAGTTCTTCTACAGTCTCTTCTTCCAAAGTTGGGTTCTCATGTAGTAGCTTTGGGTAGTGTCCATTGACCTTGAAATTTTGTTTAGTGCATTTGCCTTGTATTCCAGGATCAAAGAAGAATCTTTGATAAGTAAAAGTGTTGAATGGGCACGTGAAAGTGATCTCCTTTTTCATAACATTAAGAATGAAAGGATTATGGGGATGCCTCACTACTTTTGTTTCATCTTTAAGTGAGATCTTGTTCATACATATGAATGGGAAAATATCACGAGTGTCAGCCAAGGTCCATCCAATTCCCTTCTTATATTTCTGCTTAAGTTGAAGCTTTGATGAATAATATGAATCCTCGGGAAGTGGTTTAGGCTCTAAAGAATGTGGTTGTTCAATGCATGGTATGTTTGGGGCAACCGGAATGTCAAGAGCTTCAGCCACATAAACAACTTCGTTTATACTATCACCCTGCAAGGCAACATCAATCTCAGCACAGACAACACAAAGGTTAGTGTCAGTACATTCATCACATGAATAAACATCATCAAACTCAGATAGAGATGGAAAATCAAGTGAAAACAATTCAGAAAAGGTGTCATCAACCAACTCAGAGATCAATTCAATATGAAAAACAGAATGCTCCTCCAAGGGATGTTTCATGGCATCGAAAATGTTAAATTTTGCGACAATGTCACCAAATTCCATGGACATGGTTCCATCGTCGACATCAATTTTTATTTTCGCCGTTTTCATGAATGGTCTGCCTAAAATGATGGTCGATCTGCTTGAATTTGTTTCTCCATACATGTCCAGAATGTATAAATCTGCAGGAAAAATCAAGTCATTAACTTGAACAAGCACATCTTCCACTACTCCAATAGGGCGAGCATTACTTTTGTTCGCTAGTTGAATGATTAAACCTGTATGCTGTAAAGGACCAAGATCAAGGTTATTATAAACAGAAGTAGGCATAACATTAATGCTTGCTCCCAAATCAAGCATGCAATTGTCGAATTTACTATCCCCAATGGTACATGGAATATAAAAAGTTCCTGGATCCTTGCACTTTTGGGGTATGGCCTGATTGAGGGATGAAACAGTAGCTTTTTCAGGTGAATGTTTAGGCTGGATAAGAGCTGAAATGTTTCATCCCAAATTTACTCTCTAATTTCCCTTCAACCTTTTCTTACTTGTGCACAAGTCTTTTAGAAATTTTGCATACTTTGGAACCTACTTAATAACATCAAGAAGTGAAATGTTTACCGCAACTTTTCTAAAAACATCCAATATCTCACTTTCCTTGTCTCCCTCCTCAATTCTTTTATTTTTCAGAACTCTATGTGGGAAGGGGACTGGTGGTACATACTCTTTTTCTTTAATTTTTTCAGATGAAACAGGTTCAGATGGAGTAGGCTCAGGTTCAGATGTTACCCCAATAATTTTTTTATTTTTTTCAGGGGCTGTTTCTGTAACCTTTCCAGATCTCAATGAAATCGCACTCACATTAGCATTAGAATCCTTTGGATTGACAACTGTTTGGGCTGGAAGCTGGTTCGACCCTTGGGCTTGCATGTTATTTATTTGAGTAGTAAGTTGTCTCATTTGCGTGTTCAAGGTCTAAATGCTAGAATCGGTCCTTTGTTGGAATTGGAGATTGTTGGCGGCCATTTGTTTGACAAGATCTTCTAAGGATGGTCCGGAAGGTGCAGGGGCAGCCACATGAGGTGGGTTCTGTTATGGGTTTCCATAGTGAAGGTTGGGATGGTTCCTCCAATTGGGATGGTATTTGTTGGTGGACAGGTTAAGAGTATTATTGTACCTTTTTTGATTGTAAAGGTTGGCTGCATAAGCTTGAGGCAGCTAAGTAATGGACTCGTCTCTCAGAATAGGACAAGTATTGGTCGGGTGATCATGAGAAGTACAAATACCACACACTGTTGTTGTTTGAGGTTTTGCTACTGCCAGCTATTTGACTAAGGTAGTGAGCTCGTCAATTCTGGTCTCTAAAGCTTTGTTGGAAGAAACCTGAATTTGATTCACGCCTTTGCTTTGCACAGAATTATCTCTAGTAGTGAACTGTTGGGAATTAAGGGACATATTTTCGATAAGGGCTTTGGCAGCAGCAGGAGTCTTATCAACAAGTGCTCCACCACTAGCAGCATCAAGAATGTTCCTATCCATCGGTATCAAACCCTCAAAAAAGTACTGGATGAGTAGTTGCTCGGTGATCTGGTGCTGAGGACAACTAGATATTAATTTCTTGAATCTTTCCCAATACTCAGCAAGTGGCTCATTATCCTGTCTAATACCACATATTTCTTTTCTAATTGAAGAAGCTCTTGAAGTAGGGAAAAATCTTTCTAAGAAGATTTTCTTCATATTATTCCAACTTGTAATAGAATTTGGCTCAAGATAATACAACCAATCTTTTGCAGCACCTTGTAGTGAGAATGGAAATGCTCTAAGATTGACATGATCTTCAGTAATTCCATGAGGCCTCAATGATGTAGAACATACAATCTAAAATTCTTTTATATGCCTATGAGGATCCTCACCTGCAAAACCATTAAACATTGGCAACAAGTGTATTAAACCAGATTTCAATTCAAACGGTACACAGGAAATTCAATACATAAAGCATTATAATTAACATCAGGGGAAACAAGTTCTCTGAGGGTTCTTTGGTCAGCCATGTTAAACTCAATAGAAAGAAAAAAAAAATCAACAAACAATGAGAAAACACAACTAATTCAGCAATGCAGCAACAAATAGGAAAATATCGACAATGTCCCTATTACGAAAAAACAATTGAAATACAAAAAAACGATTAAAATAAAATACAAAAAATACAAAAACATGAAAATTAATCTAATAACATCAATTAAGAATTTTGACAATGAAAATATTACTGGTTACTGGGTAATTGATCCGTTGTCGCACACGGGTCAAAAACGAGTAATAAAATATAGTAAAAGCGACACCTCGAGTATCGTATCACAAGGAATCTTGTATTATTCTTAACCTAATGAAATCGATTTAAGGGGGGTTTATCTTTTAGTGGTCGATTTAGAAAACAAAGTAAAAAAAAGTGATTAAAATAAGCGACTATAAAATAAGTCAATCTACTGTTTTCAGTTTCTGGCTAATCATTGGTTTTTACCTACCAATTCCCTAAACGGCTTCGATCTCTATTCGATTCAAATTCGATTGACAAGTGCAATAGATATATGACAGATTTATATTCCTATATTCCGAATTAAGCAAACGGATAAATACAATCGTGAATTAAGCAAACACGATTTATAAATGCAATTTAACGACAAAGCGACGAACATGGCGATTAATAGTTAGGAATGCAATCATACGAATTTAATCAAAACAATTCCATAAAATACAGATTAAGCAAATGAAATTTTATAGAATAGAATTGAAAGAGAACGAAATTAAATTGATAGAATAAAAACCTCAAAGCCTTGGAAATTTGGTTACAGCAGATTGACTCTAGGAGATTAGTTCTTCTTCATGATCGCACAAAAGCAAAAAGTTATTGTGAATAATGTGTAATTGTTATAGTACCGCGGCTTCCCTTTTAAACAGAATAAGGGTTTCACTTATAATTCAAACTGGGCCGGAAAACCTAAATTCGGCCCAACAAATGACCCAAAAGAAAATAATTCCTAAAGTACGAAACTTCAACGAATTATTTGAGAAGTTTTCACTCCGAATCAGCTTTTCGCTTCAACATAAAAGTTATAGCTCTTTCTCATAGCTTTCTAACAACTGGTAGCACGCATCGACTCGTTACTCCTAGCTCCAGTTATGAATTTATTCGTGCAGACTGTTAATGCTGAAAATAAACTGCGAAAAACAAATAAGTGTAAAAATAAGATAAATTATAAAAACACATTAAAAGGGAAAAATAACCAAACTAAAACATGGAAATGCATAAGTATAAATATAGAGGAATGTGCATCAAAATGCATTGATCAGTAATAAACTCAAAAAGAGACATGTTATCGAAACACCGGTTACTGGGTGAAAGAACAACACGCTCAGGGAGATAGAATATCTAAGACCGGTATAAGGGTGAGAGATATCAATCATCCGAAAAATCATCTGAGGAGGACCTACAAGGCATATCTCAACTCAGGAAAATCTGACTCCACATGGGACAAAAAGTCATAATAGGGAGTATAAGGAAGGAACACCAGGGACACCGGTTGCTGGGCATATAATAGGTCACCAACCAGGCGTGAATTGGGAACATATCCAAGACACTCATCATCCGAAAAGGAGGGCTGAAAAAGCAGACTCGATTTACAGGATGGACATTCGATTCCATAAGGAAATACGAATCTTACTCAACTGGGGAAGAAAAAGACTTCGACTAAAGAGCGCATGAGACATATTATCTATTACCGTTAGAACGTAGATAACATACTCGCATGGAAGATTATCCACAACCGGTGACTGGGTTAATAAAGGATAAATCAACCGAAAAAGAAAGGATGTCGGGATACCGGTTACTAGGTATAAAATGATGACCAATCAAAAGGAGAAACAATCATTACCAAACCGAAGGGTAAATGAAAGATGACTCGCGGGGAATAAATTGCTTAACAAGAGCAATCATCCAGGAGATATATCTCCGGTTACTGGGTATAATACTCAAAACGAAGGAATATATATACCGAATATTGGATAAGGATAACCAACAAAGAGGGGATTACATCTACCGGTTACTGGGTAGTAAACTACAGGAATAGGACTTACAACTACCGGTTACTGGGTAGAAGGCCACAAGGTCCACTGGGGAGAAGATGTACAATTACTGGTTACTGAGCAATTGAACACTAAACCACAGGGAACTGCAGGGGAATAACAAGAAAGGAGTCAATCTAGGAACAAACTAGAAAGACACAATCAAACAAGACTCAACCCGATGAGGATATAACTCAGGGGAGTAATTCCATCCCAATACATAATTAGGGAGGAAATTGAAACAAAATCATCCACGAGGACATAACTCAGTGGGGAATATAGAAGGAAAGATAAACACTTTCTGCCTATAGGGCTGACTTTATATGGAGAGAACAGACACAGACATTTACTTGGGGAGGAAAATTTCACCAATAGCAGGAGATAACAAGCAAAGATATATGGCAAAGAATGCAACATAAATATCTGAATGCTATGATTATGCATGTATATACATGGTTTATGTACGATTAATGCTGATAAACAGACATATCTAACACAAACAGGTCCGAGAATCAATGGACGGACGTCCGATATAACATCCCAAAAGAGGAAAGCCAGGCCTACAGGAGAAACCAAATCTGGTGGGGAGCATCAAATACCAAGAGACACCAATCACCGCTGGGGACAAGCAAAGGTCAAAACTATCAACCGTCGGGGATAGGCAAAGTCTCAGTTTCCAACTGCTGGGGATCTTCCAACAATTCTCGGGAACATGCAGAGATATCAATAAGATCTGTCGTAGAAAAACTCTACTGGGGATCTTATCAGGGGATGATATGAAACTCTGTGGGGAACAACCACCAAACAGACACACACCAAGAAAGCATTCTCTTCTAACTGCTGAAGAGACATCTCTGCTACCGGGAGAAGGAACAAATTGCTCCGCTGAGGAAAGGAAACAACACATCTTCCTCAACATCCCTCAATACTGGAAAATGTCTTCCATCCAGAGGGGATACCAATGTCAAACTAGGATTAGGCAAAGTCAGTTGGGGAACAGACAGGGTCACCGCCAGGGATTTGCTGTTGAGCAGACAAAAGATCCATCGCAGAGGAAACTCTACTAGGGAGCTCAACACAGATAAGATCCATGGTAGAAGAAACTCTACTGTGGAACTTATCAAGGAAAGATATGAAACTCTGTGGGGAACAAACACCAAACAGAAGTTCCAATCAATCAAAACACTTCCTCTTATCTGTTGGAGAAACATCTCTACTAAGGGGAGAGAGAACCACTTCTCCTCTGGGGAAGGACACAAACATCTTGACCACTAGCCCAACTTGGAAGAAATCTTCCAATACGGAGGGGAAAACAATTTACCAGGCTCTAATCGGGCAACTCCACTAGAGATAGACTGTAGGCGACCATACTGGGGATAGTCTGCTGTAAGCAACCCTGTTGGGGATGAGCTATAAGCCAACCTGCTAAGGATAACTACAAGTATCTCCGGAGGAACTGTTTTGGCTAAACGGATTAGAGAAGAATCCTACGCCAGCACGTGTTATGCTTAGGGATGAAACGGGGAACAAAACCCTTCACCAACTGCTCTAAGCAACTACTACTGAGGAGATATCTGAAAGATAGCTTACTCCTGCTGAGAACTTCTACTCATGTTGGGAAAGACCAACTTCCTCATGAATAGATAACATATTAACTTTTATCAATCTATAAGGGATTTTAGGTCAGTCCACACAAGGGATGACAACCATATAATTGATAAAACACAAATGCTAGTCTCAGACTCTCTAGGGAGTTGAGGATGTACCACTCTTCTTTGCGCTCGTTGGGGAGACAACTTGAAAGATGATGAAAAGGATACAAATATGCCAGAATATGAACAAATGTCTTACCCTTTTGGAGATCGTACTATCCTTGGGAGAGCACTGAAGACATCCCATTTATCCTTTCAGTCATTATGAATGTTCACTTTGTTTACAAACAGTTTATAAAACTTTATTTGTTTAAACAATGATATTTATCAATTAAAACATGCAAACATTTGTTAAGCAAAAACAAATAAGAGTGCAAAGAATTGGATAAAGGCTCAAATTTATTTGATAGAATGGTAGTCCGTAAATGGCGAGACTCCGTGGATCTTTACAAATTTGAAACTGGTGATATATATTGGAAAAAGGGCTACATTGAACATAATGACCATTTCTCCACCAACTCTGAATCCAATGTATTCGAAGCATCAGTTGATGATAACTGAGCGAGAATCTTTGATGGATGACAGCTTGTAGAACAAAGTCTTGTCAGGATGCAGTTACTTGCCAAATCCCTAATTTTTGCCTAGACTGCCCCAGGATGAGGTACTCAATCTAGCAGGATATATATTCATTTTTTATGTCTCTAACTTTTTCCTGGATCGCCCTTTCGGGTGTTCAATCCACTGAGACGCTCATTTTTGCCTAAGCTGCCCTTTTGGGTTTTCAACTTAGCGAGCTATTCTGTTTTTATTTTAGGCGAAGTATATCTTGATTGCATCTGAATTCACAGGACGAGTGAAATCCTCCCCGTCCATAGTTGTAAGCATCAGAGCACCTCCTGAAAAGGCTCTCTTAACAACATATGGACCTTCATAGTTTGGAGTCCACTTGCCCCTAGAATCGGGCGCGAAAGAGAAAAATTTCTTGAGCACGAGGTCACCTTCTCGGAACACACGAGGCTTGACCTTCTTATCAAAGGCTTTCTTCATCCTTTGCTGATATAACTTACCATGGCACATGGCAGTTAATCTCTTCTCTTCAATCAAGTTCAACTGGTCATAACGACTCTGAACCCATTCAGCCTCAGTCAGCTTGGCTTCCATCAAGACTCTCGTTGATGGGATCTCAACCTCCACGGGGAGCACAACCTCCATGCCATATACAAGAGAGAAAGGGGTTGCCCCTGTTGAAGTGCAGACAGATGTACGATAGCCATGCAAGGAAAATGGAAGCATCTCATGCCAATCTTTGTACGTAACAACCATCTTCTGGATAATCTTCTAAATGTCCTTGTTAGCAGCATCAACAGCCCCATTCATCTAGGGTCTGTAGGGAGAAGAATTATGATGTGCAATCTTGAACTCGCTACACAGCTCTTTCATCATCTTGTTGTTCAAGTTAGATCCATTATCAGTAATGATCTTGTCTGGCACACCATATCGACATATAAGTTGATTCTTGATAAACTTCACAACCACCTGCCTGGTCACATTTGCATACGATGTCGCTTCAACCCACTTGGTGAAGTAATCAATGGCTACGAGAATAAAACGGTGACCGTTAGACGCCTTAGGCTCTATCATTCCAATCATGACAATTCCCCACATGGAGAAAGGCCATGGTGATTAAATAACATTCAGAAGTGTTGGTGGAATATGAATCTTATCCGCATAAATCTGATACTTGTGGCATTTCTTCACATATTTGCAGCAGTCAGACTCCATTGTCAGCCAATAGTAGCCTGCTCTCAACATCTTTTTTGCCATGGCATATCCATTGGAATGGGTACCAAATGAACCCTCATGGACTTCAGTCATTAACAGGTTTCCTTCGTGTCTATCCACGCATCTGAGCAGAACCATGTCAAAATTCCTCTTATAAAGCACATCACCATTAAGGTAGAAACTTCTAGATGATCTCCCCAAAGTCTTCTTATCTTTAATAGATTCCCCAGGCGGGTAAGTCTGACTTTGGAGAAAGCACTTGATATCATAATACCATGGCTTATCATCTTTCACTTCTTCAACTGCAAACACATGAGCTGGTCTATCCAAGTGCATCACAATGATATTGGGAACTTCATTCCAATATTTCACCACAGTCATTGAATCAAGCGTAGCAAGAGCATCTGCCATCCGATTCTCATCTCGAGGAATATGGTGGAAGTCAACCTCAGTAAAGAAAGTTGAAATCCTCCTCGCATAATCTCTGTATGGGATGAGGCCAGGCTGATTCGTCTCCCATTCACCCTTAATCTGATTAACAACCAGGGTCGAATCGCCATAAATATCAAGGTGTTTGATCCTAAGATCAATACATTCTTCCAAACCCATAATACAGGCCTCATACTCCGCCATGTTATTCGTGCATTTGAAAGATAGCCTTGCTGTAAAAGGAAAATGTGTGCCTTGAGGAGTAATAATCATTGCCCTAATACCATTTCCATATTGATTAACAACGCCATCGAACACCATACCCCATCGGGAACCAGGCTCTTGCCCTTCATCGAGCGTAGGCTCATCGCAATCTTTCATCTTCAAATACAGAATCTCCTCATCAGGGAAGTCACACTGAACGGACTGATAATCTTCAATTGGTTGATGTGCCAAGTGGTCAGCCAAGATACTACCTTTAATAGCTTTCTGAGCTCGATACTCAATGTCATACTCAGATAACAACATCTGCCAACGGGAAATCCTCCCAGTTAAAGCAGGCTTCTCAAAGATATACTTGATTGGGTCCATTTTGGATATCAACCAAGTCGTATGATTTAACATATACTGGCGTAAACGCTTGGCGGCCCAAGCCAAAGCACATCATGTTTTCTCAAGCATTGAGTACTGGGACTCACAATCAGTGAACTTCTTACTCAAGTAGTATATAGCATACTCTTTCTTCCCTGACTCACAAGTACATAATCAATGGTCTCCCTTCAACAGGCGGAGATAGAATCGGAGGCTTAGACAGATACTCTTTGATACTGTCAAAATCCTTTTGGCAATCTTCGGTCCAATCATGACGCTGATCTTTCCGAAGGAGCTTGAATATAGGTGCACATGTGGCAGTCATGTGGGATATAAATCTGGAAATATAATTCAAGCGACCAAGAAAACCTCGGACTTGCTTCTCAATTTTGGGTGCAGGCATCTCTTGTATTGCTTTGACCTTGGCAGGATCAACCTCAATACCTCTTTCATTGACAATAAAGCCCAATAACTTGCCGGAATGGACTCCAAATGTACACTTGTTCGGATTCAGGCGGAGTTTGGACTTCCTCAAACGCTGAAAAAGCTTCAACAAGTGCTCTACATGTTCAACTTCCGTTTTCGACTTCGCAATCATATCATCAACATACACCTCAATCTCCTTGTGCATCATATCATGAAACAAGGTAGTCATAGCGCGTTGATACGTGGCTCCTGCGTTCTTCAAGGTGTGATGAATGTTGTCTTCTCCATATCCTCGGGTGCCATCTTGATTTGATTATAACCGAAAAATCTGTTCATAAATGAGAAGACATTGAATTTAGTTGTATTGTCTACCAACATATCAATATGTGGTGGAGGGAAATCATCTTTCAGACTAGCTTTATTCAAGTCTCGATAGTCCACACACATTCAGACTTTTCCATCTTTCTTAGGCACAGGCACAATATTGGCCACCCATTGAGGATATGTAGAAGTCACCAGAAACCCCGTATATATTTGCTTATGAACTTCTTCTTTAATCTTCACTGCCATATCAGGATGAGTTCTTCTGAGCTTCTGCTTCACAGGCACACACTCAGGCTTCAACGGCAAGAAATGTTGCACAATATCAGTATCCAGACCAGGCATGTCTTCATATGACCAGGCAAAGACGTCGACATATTCTCGTAGCAACTCAATCAACCCCTTCTTGACAAACTCTTCCAGGAGTGCCCCAATCTTTACTTCACGAATGCAGTCTTCAAACCCAAAGTTGACTATTTCCAGATTATCAAGATGCGGCTGAATGATCTTCTCCTCGTGCTTAAGTAGACGGGTAATCTCATCAGGAATCTCTTCAACATCATCTTCTTTTGCCTCAAATACAGGGAACTCAAAGTTGGGAGATGGTGTTGGATCATTATGTTCAATGGGTTTGATCAACCTGCATAATGATTTTGAGTATAAAAGTGATTTCAGAATTCAAACAAGACAAATCATTATGCAGATGGAAAGATTGATTTTATTCTCTTTTAGGGTTTTATGGTGATCACCAATTTCATGTGTCTACCAACACATTAAGGGTTTTTTGGCCAGAGTGGATTTTGGCAACACATTAAGCAATGATCCTGTGTCTACCAACACATTAGACAAGGCGTCATCTTTACAATTCATGGAAATGTGTAGAGCCAAATTGTGGTCTTTTCCCTCCTCGGGAAGATCAGCATCACAAAAGCTCAAATTGTTACAAGCGGATATGTTTGCAACAATGCTATCAAATTGTTCAATTATGACATCGTGGTCCACGTATGCCACGTCTAACACCCTCTGCAAAGCTTCGTGGTGTGGCTCAGAATTCATCAACAAAGATAGCACATATATCTTTGATGGCATTTGTAGCAGCTGATCAATAATATTGTACTCGCTCCTCTTGATGAGCCTCAGCATCTCATCATAGTCCTCTTTCAGAATACCATGCTGGCCAACCAGGACAGGAGCTTTCACGGATTTATCAACAAAAGGGTCAACGCCCTTCACAACAAGTGCCGGATTGGAAGAAGTCCCCACAGGGCCGACAAGATTAATAACAGTTCTCTTCAAAACGTCTTCATGGGTTTTCGGCGGAGCCGAGAAAATACGACCACTGCGGGTCACACCACTGACGTCAGAAATGCTAACCACAGAAGTTGAGGTCAAAGGCACCTCCTTTCCATCTTCTAGCATAACTACATTATATCTATAAGGCACTACTTTATCTGATGAATACGGGACAGGGCCTGCTGGCTTGATGACAAGAGTGGGAGAAACCTTCTTGCTGCCATCATATTTGACGACAACAGGCTCTGGTATCCTAAACACATGAGAGATAACATCAACTTCATCCTCGTTGTGATTCTGAAGTATCTCGATCATACCGTGATCAAGCGTCTCTTGGATGTCCTTTCTAACTTGTCGGCATCCTCTTTCGTTGACAATGCACACTTGGCACCTGTCATGGTCATGCTCATAATGACTGTATCCATACAACAGTTTGTGCATCTTGACCAAATATTGCCTGATATCATTGACATACAGGACTTTATACTTGCCAAGGCAACCCTGGACCATATTCACGACAGCTTTCCCATGCTCGGGCAATGGGTTCTTCTTTACATTAGGACCTATGTCCTCGAAAAACAAAATCCCACTTCTAACAAGGTCTTGCACCTTGGTCTTCAGGGGATAGAAATTCTCCATATCATGTTCAGGGGCACCGGAATGATATACACAATGTAATTCAGGTTTGTACCACCACTGAGGGTTGGCCGGTACAGCAGGAGGGTCACGTGGAGTAATTAACTTTCTATCGATCAGAGAAGGATAGAGTTCAGCATATGTCATTGAAATTGGATCAAAAGTGACCCTCTTCCTATCGTAGCTGGTGCTGGTGTTATTTTTGTTTCGAGGCTCGTAGGCCTGTTATTGTGGAAGATGATGTTGATGATATTGTTAATGTTGTTGTTGTGGATAATGTTGAGCTTCTCTAAAGGCAAGTGCTATATGAGCCACCTGGTGTTGGCTAACGGCAGGACGCACGTTCTTCCTCTTCACAGAGGGCCTTCTTTTGATATGGGAAGACACGGAATGTGCCTCTCCCTTTTTCTTCTTTGCAAAGCTCCCATATCTCTTTGTTGAAGAGCCTTCATCTTTAGACAGACGTCCTTCGCGAACTCCTTCCTCTAGCCTCATTCCCATATTCACCATTTTGGTGAAGCCCGAGGGAGCACTAGCAATCATCCTCTCATAGTAGAAAGAACTCAAAGTATTCAAAAAGATTTTGGTCATTTCTTTCTCTTCAAGGGGTGGCACAATCTGAGCGGCCAACTCACGCCATCTCTGAGCGTACTCTTTAAAAGTCTCCTTCTCTTTTTGGGACATCGCCCTCAGCTGGTCCCTATCGGAAGTCACATCCATAATGTATTTATATTGCTTGACGAAAGCTTCTCCAAGATCATTGAAGAAGCGGATGTTTGCACTATCCAGACCCATGTACCAACGAAGCGCGGCACCAGACAAGTTGTCCTGGAAGTAGTGGATAAGGAGTTGATCATTGTCTGTTTGCGTTGACATCTTCCGAGCATACATCACAAGATGGCTGAGAGGGCAAGTGTTTCCCTTGTATTTCTCAAAGTTGTTTACTTTGAACTTAAGAGGGATCTTGATGTTGGGCACAAGGCACAACTCAGCAGCAGTCTTACCAAAGAGGTCGTTACCCCTCAGAGTCTTCAGTTCCTTGCGCAACTCAAGGAATTGGTCTTTCATTTCATCCATATTTTCATATACGCCTGGGCCCTCAGATGACTCAGGCTAGATGCCGGCAGAGAGGCGAGAGTTGGAGCAAAACCCTCGGGCACAAAATTTTCGGGCATCCCCTAGGGGAACCCGGCTGGCATAAATGGTGCAAAGTGGGTTGTTGCGGCATGCGCAGTTGAAGAAGCGACCTCTAATATAACCGTCCTCACGGGAGGAGTTGCAGGAGTTGGAGATGATTGGTTCTGAGCAGCCAACACTGACTACATCATGGCAGTCATCCTAGCTACTTCCTCTTTCAGTTATCGGTTCTCTTGCTCTAGATGCTCCATCAGTCTGGGAAGATTCGCTCTGGTGTTATACCGATGCGTCAGCTTGTCTTCAAAATAAATGAAGAGCAAAGAGTTAGACCACTGATCAGAGCTGAATAAAACTTGCTTATGCATATGATGCATGCAATGTTTGTGCATATGATTTATTTTTAATCAGAGGAACTTTGGAGAGTTCTATTTGCAAATATTTGAAAATATTAATCTTTTAAGACATATATGGAATACTCATATCAATAATATTTGGAAAAAATTTTACACCAATGAAAAAGTACAGTCTTGGTAACCAAATACAATACAAGAGAAAAGGAGAGTAAACATCCTATGGAGCCCTAGAAACAATCGTCCAAAGCTCTCGAGACTGGAATATAAGCTGCACGAAGCCTCTTCACCTCTCTCTCATAGGCTGCTTCCATATCTGCCTTCTCCTTAGCAAGTCGATCATACTTTCTCTTCCAAAACCATGATGACTGAGGAAGAAGAGAAGTAACCACATCATCAGGCTCATCAATAACCTGATGCTCCAGAAACTCTATCACTGCATCCTTATCTCTAAGCTGCTGAAGAAGTTCCTCTTGCTCACGAACCCAATCACGCGATAGGTCTTCATCTCTCAACTCCTCTACTTCTTGGTTAGGGAGGGTTGAAGGCCCAACCATAACCATAGGGGTAGGTCTCGGATAGTCATAGGGCATGCGGTACTCAAGCGTTCTCTTCCTCACCCAAGAGGTGTAGAGTTCCAAAGCAATACAATTCTTCGGACCAAGCTCTTTCCTTCCCTTCCTATGAACTTTGCGCCAGGCGCGGACCATTCTGCCCTTCAAATTTTGGGGATCTTTACCCTCTTGAAAGAACATACCTTCCAACAGAATGTTTTTAGGTTTATCCTTTACGGGGAACCCAAGCTGACGGCGAGCCAAAACAAGGTTGTAGTTAATTCCACCACATGTACCAAGAAGAGGCACATTGGAGAATTCACCACAAGAGTCAATAATCTGGACACCATCATATACACATTTATACCAACAGATATCATCATTAGTGAGAGACATAAGTCTCGTAGATCACCGTAGACATCCTTTATTCTCCTTGAAGGCAAGCGTCTGAGGCAAGTGCGAAATAAACCACTTGTACAATAGAGGCAGACAACACACAATGGTACCACCACCCTTTGCATTCCTCATATGCAAAGAGAAATAAGTGTCACCCAACAGAGTCAGAACGGGATTAAGAGTAGAGAAAATCCTAATAGCGCTCACATCCACAAAATTGTCGATGTTGGGGAATAACACTAGCCCATAGATAAGAAGTGCAAATACGGCTTCAAAGGCGTCCTCACTTATGGACTTCCCAAACAAAGTAGCTTGGGCGATGAGAAAATCAGATGGGGGACCTTGAATTCCACCTTTGGTAGTCATGCGAGCAACAATCTTGGATACATCTACGTGAAGCAGATCAGCAATCTCTTGGGAAGAAGGAACCCTCTCCAAACCACTGAACGACAACTGATCCAGAATAGGTATACCCACAAGATTGGCATACTCCTTAAGTGTAGGAAAAAGCTGGAAATCTGGACAAGTGAAGCAACGGTACAGAGGATTGCAGAACTGCACCAACACACTCATCAGACCTTCATCCACCTGAGTAGAAAGAATAGACAGAAGCTTCCCATGGCGAGCTTTGAACTCCAAGGAATCTAATACATAAGATGTCAAACTCCTTAACTCATTCAAGTCGGGTTGTCTGAAACTGTACTTCTTCGTATTCCTTCTTTGCTTATCCATGTCTGAAAATTTGCAAATAGAACTCTTAAGTTCCTTGGAAATTTCTCATGTTGATGATATGAATGCAAATGAATGCATGAATGCATGGATGCAACAATCACACTCAAGGATCAAGCAAGTGACACCACACAAAGGTCACGGGATGGATCAAGTCATCCTCAATATCAATCATCCATTTTGGTGGATTATGGTTTACACCTTATCAACACCCAAGTTCCATTGATATTGAAGATATACGTGAACAGATCAACCGTGAATCAAGGGTTTGTTGCAAGTCACGGGCATGGAGTCTCGGTTAAGAACCACCCAATGGGAGTGTACTATGGTTAAACTTGACAATCATGTTCTGAAAAGAGGTTCCCATAGTCATCCTCTCATCTTTTGGATATTATCGGATAAACGACTATTCGTATTCCAAAAAATATTCTCAAGAGAGACTCTGATGTGTGTAGTATCGTGTAACAATCGTGTCAAATCTTACACTTGAACGATCTTCGCACTACGTCCTAAAATAGGCCAAGATGGGCTAGGTAATCTAAGGTCCTTGGCTTCAAAGGTTTATATTGGAAAGAGTAATGCCTAACCACGACTACTCGTGTGACATTATTGATCCCAACAAGACATCCACCAAGTGAATGGGCTTGCAAGTCAACTTGCTAAGGAATAATTTCACACAAGTCAATAAGACTATGTCATTCTCCTATCATAAGTGCACTCGAGTTCGGGTATAGAACTCATCTCACAAGAGACCGCCAAGCACACAAGCAGTTGATATATATCAAGCAATTTATACATTACAAACAATACAGTCATCCCAAATTTGCACAAAAATATGTCACAGATAAATATAAACATACAACACATAAGCAAAAAATAGGTTAAACCCACTAGGAAGACTCAGTTCATCCCCAGCAGAGTCGCCACTTTTCTGTAGCGGGGTATTCGTTACCTTTAGATTTATTGACTAAATCAAAAGTAAGCATACAATTCAAGTCGCCACCGCACTTTTATTTATCCAAAGGAAAGGTTAAAAAGCGAACAAAAACCAAGTAAGAAGTTTTATCAAATCAAAAACTAATAAAAATGTCATAGATCTGGGTAAGGGGATTGGTTATGAAATGGGAAGGTTTTAAGCACCCAAAACATCCATAGTACTCTAAGGGAGCCCTTTTTGTAAGTGTGTATTGTAGGTTGGTATTTGTGAAAATATGTGCAAACAAGATTGGGGGGATGAGAAGAGAATATACATTATATTTACAATTTTGTTGTTTGAATGGATAAACCCATTGCCAACGTACCATCACAAAGGTAGGATCAAAACCTCGTAGTTCGGGGTAAAAACCTCAAAAGATTGGTGAATTGATTTAACCAAAAGCCTTAAGGTCTTTTGTTATCAAAAGGAGAAAACTCGACCTAAACCAACAATCCACCATGTGAGGAGAGCTTCAACATACTAGTGAGGGATCCACCCTATAATAAGTATGGAAGACTTATAGTCCAATCACTAAGGATAAGGTGAGGTTTACATCAACCACTATGATAACTCAAACCTATGGCTAATGTTTATGAAAAAACATTTTAACAAAGGTGGCCATTGGAACCACAAAAACAACTTGAAGTGAGTTGTATTTACAAATTAGAAGTATTCACAAAATGAAGTCAAAGTATGATTAAGATTCATTCACAATGAGTATTAATGAAAGGATTTTGAAAAATCAAAGGCATAAGGCCTAGGTTTATAATTTGAAACAAAGCCAAAGTTTGCACATAAATGGATTTGGCATGGGTTAGAGTGAGGAGAAGAAGAGAAGGGATAGTCATAAACATGCAAAGATAAGAGAAGAGATAAAACCCTCGGAGTTCCTTTTCTTGAGATCATAAAGATGATTCAAGATGCTCCTTTCCTTTGGACTTAGCAATCACTCAAGCAATCAAACAAATATTGTCTCAATCGCTTAGCAGCCCATGCAAGTGCACAACATGTCTTTTCAAGCATTGAGTATCTCGACTCGCAGTCTGTGAATATCTTACTCAGGTAGTAGATGGCATGCTCTTTCCTACCTGTCTCGTCGTGTTGACCGAGAACACAACCCATAGAATTGTCAAGTACTGTCATGTACATAATCAGCGGTCTCCCTGGGACTGGAGGCATAAGGATTGGAGGATTCTGTAAATACTCTTTTATCTTCTCGAAAGCCCTTTGGCAATCATCATTCCACTTGATGGCCTGATCTTTTCTCAACAACTTGAATATCGGCTCACACGTGGCTGTTAGGTGAGAGATGAACCTTGCAATGTAGTTCAACCTCCCTAAGAAACCACGAACTTGTTTCTCTGTTCTTGGCTCAGGCATTTCCTGTATTGCTTTCACTTTGTCAGGATCCACCTCAATCCCTTTTTCACTAACAACAAAACCCAACAGTTTTCCAGATCTCACCCCGAAAGTACACTTGTTCGGATTAAGCCTCAGTTTGAACTTCCTCAACCGCTCAAATAGTTTCTGCAAATTCACCAAATATTCTTCTTCTGTCTGAGATTTTGCAATCATATCGTCAACATAAACCTCGATTTTATGATGAATCATATCATGGAAAAGAGTTACCATCGCTCGTTGATATGTCGCCCCAGCATTTTTCAGACCAAACGGCATCACCTTGTAGCAGAAGGTGCCCCATGGGGTTATGAAAGTTGTCTTCTCCATGTCTTCTGGTGCCATCTTAATTTGATTATAGCCAGAAAAGCCATCCATGAAGGAGAATACCGAGAACTGAGCCGTGTTATCCACCAAAACATCAATGTGAGGTAATGGGAAATCATCTTTAGGGCTAGCTCTGTTCAGATCCCGGTAATCAACACACATCTGTACCTTCCCATCCTTCTTAGGTACTGGAACGATGTTTGCAACCCATGGCAGATAATTTGTAACTGCTAGGAACCCTACGTCCAACTGTTTTTGCACTTCTTCCTTTATCTTGACAGCCATCTCTGGTCTTGTTCTTCTGAGCTTCTGCTTGACCGGAGGACACCCTTCTTTGAGAGGCAAGCGGTGTACCACGATGTCTGTGTCAAGCCCTGGCATGTCCTGATAAAACCAAGCGAAGATGTCAACATATTCTTGCAGCAATTCAATCAACCACTTCTTCACATTATCTTCCAAAGCAGCCCCTATCTTGATTTCTTTCTTGACGTCCTCGGTGCCAAGATTAATCACCTCAGTAGACTCTTGATGCGGTTGAATGACCCTTTCCTCTCGCTTTAATAGCCTGGCAAGCTCTTCAGGGAGTTCACAATCTTCATCACCCTCTTCTTCAGCTTGAAAGACCGGATTTTCAAAGTCGAAGCGAGCCATAGCAGAACCGTTATCGATAGGATCCGGTGATGTGCATCTGCATGAGTGATGGTATGTGCTTATGAGTGTGAACAAGGAATGAAAACTAAACAAAACATTGCCATTTTTTTTTGAAAACTGTAAAAATAGAAAGACAGTGAACAAAACATTTGAATGCAAAAAGACGTCCTTTATTTATGATAAAAATGCAGGTATCCACATGGATGAGCCCTACAATGAGTCATTACGCCCTGGGCGGAACGTAAGACTTGGATATGCATGAATAAACAAGAAAAATTACTCCTCCAGAAAAGTGACTTGGACAATCTCCTCGGAGGACCAATTGTTGATGACTTCACCAGGGATCCTCGGACGCACCCAGTTATCGATGTCGCAATCACTATCCCCATCTTCATCATTGACCGCAGAGACCTAGCCATACTGAATGATTCCAGAACTGGAGAAAGTAATCGGCCCCTGACGAGTAGACTCTTGGACAGACAAATCTTCAACCTGGAGGATACCTTTGTCGAGCAAGGCCTGGATACCCTGTTGTAGCTTCAAACAACCTCCACTCTGAGTAGCATAATCCACACAACCGGGGAAAACATCGGCCTTCAACAAGTAGCCCTTGATATCCGACAACAGAGTCTTCAGCTTCAACATATATTTGACGGGTCTGGCTTCCCCTTCCATCATATTAACATTCCCACCACCATGCTGGGGCATGGGATTGTTGACGACATTAGGAGCCGGTGCAAGGTCGATGGCCTTTGAATCTATGAGGTCCTGAACTACGTGCTTAAAAGCTTTGTAGTTCTCAATATTGTGGCCAGGTTCCCCAGAGTGGAAGCTACACCTAGCGTTGGCGTCATATCCCACTGGAAGCCTACCAACAGGAGGAGCCAGAGTGCGTAACTGCACAAGTTGTAGTTGTTGAAGACTAGAAAGCAACTGAGCGTACGACATTGGAAGAGTGTCGAAACGCCGGTCCATCATCCTTTGACTCTGTTGATAGGCGTGTCTGTTACCCGGTTGTTGTTGTTGGTAATGAGTTTGTTGACGCTGTGGTTGTTGTTGTTGTAGTGGTGATGCAGCCGGAATGGTCACAGCCGCAACATACGGTTGTTGGTGGTAGTTCTGAAAGTTATTCCTCCGGTTACCCCTGTTCTGATAAGAAGATAAGGCACTTGCATCCCCTTCTCTCCTCTTCTGTCCCTGAATGAACGACTTCTTCACCCCTGATGAAGATCCACCTCCACTCTGGGTCTTGTATGTCTTCAGGTAATTCTCCACCCTCTCTCCGGTTGAGACTACATCAGCAAAGTTGGAGGCATTGCAACCCACCAGGCGCTCCAAGTAAGGTCCGAGCAGAGTATTCATGAACATGTTAGCCATTTCCTTCTCCAGCATAGGAGGTTGAACACGGGAAGCCGTCTCTCTCCAGCGTTGAGCGTATTCCCTGAAGCACTCATTGCTTTTAAGAGACAGATTCTGAAGTTGAGTTCTGTCCGGAGCCATGTCTGCATTGTACTGATACTGCTTCACGAAAGCCTCAGCCAAATCCCTCCAGCAGCGGATGTGGGCTCTGTCCAGCCTCATATACCATTCCAGGGATGCCCCAGCTAGGCTATCCTGGAAAAAGTACATAAGCAATTTTTCATTGTCAGAATATGCAACCATTTTACGGAAATAGGCTTGCACATGGGTCTTTGGGCAAGAGTTGCCATTGTACTTGTCAAATATCGGGACCTTGAATTTCGGTGGCACCCTCACGCCTGGGACTAATCCCAAGTCAGCAACGTCTACTCCTAGAGGATTCTGTCCTTCCACTGCCTTCAACCTCTCTTCCAGTCTCCGAAACATAGGGTCCATACCATGACTCATACCAAAGTCCTCCTGAAGCAAGGGGAATTGATCGTCTTGATCATCACGGATGGGTTGCTGACCGGAGTTGACAAGTAGGATCGGGGTAGGCCCCGGTCCACTGGGTCCGTTAACCTCTCCAGCCGGAGGATCAGTCAACGTCTTTAGTTGAGTAGTGGCGGGATTCCTCTGCATCATCTGCCTGAGCTCTTGCTGTCCCTGAGCCACCCCTTGAACCACATCCATGAACTGATTCATGCGAATCTTCATCTCGGCGAGCTCTGCTTGTAGGTTTTCCATTGCTCTCTGGTGGTTTCTGCGGGTACCGTACCGGTGAATGCCTGAGTCAGCTATCCTGCTAGTGGAACACCAAATAATATGAGAACACCGCAGCGGTACCTGTTATGCAAGATATGTAAATGAATATGTAAATGCAATGACATGTTTATCAATTCCAACGAGTATTCTACCCCCTTGATTCCAGTCTCACATCAGACAGAAAGCGCAAGAAGACCGTGTTGTGGATAAACCTCTGAGATCAAGATGCAATAAGGAAAACCATCATATGAATGAGTTCAAGAAGGGAAAGGCCTTAGCCAACAGTACATCAAAAAATGATCTCCACAACAAGCCTGTGGATCATCACTACAATACAATAAGTAAAGAGAGGAACAAAAATCAGGAATCAGCCTCCCGTATACAACCCATAAGGACTGCTCCTCACTTAAGCCAATAGTGCCACTGTGTCAGGATGATCTGGAGATTCTGTCAAACGCCGGATAAGCAAATTCCTTCTATGAATAACTCCATCCAACTCGTTGATGTGCTCTCTGTAGTAATTCCCATCATCTTCTCCGAATACCTCTTCAAGTCTGGATTTCTTCAAACCTGCCAGCACTTTGAATTCCTCAATCTGTCCTTGAGCTTTGTGGAACTGATCTGTGATATAACCATTGTTCTTCTCCTTCAGCAAAATCTTCAACTTCTCCATCTGACCGGTCAATTCGGCCACCATCTCCTCCTCCTTTACCTTCCTAGAAGCTGAAAATGTATCTCACTGCTCTTGCCAACCAGCTAGCTTACCAAGAGCACCTGTTAACTGCTGTTTGACTCGCCTCAACTCAGAACTGGACGATCTCAGGGCTTCGTCTGTCTTCCTGAAGAAATCCACCTCCACAACTAATTTCCTCTCTGCTTCCCCTTGCAATCTGACGGCTTCCCTCTTCTGATATTCCGCCTCATGGAATTGATACATACAGTCTTAGAACTTTACACTTAACTCTGAGTTTTTAGTTGAAGCTCCTCCATGGCATTTTTCAATTTTTCATACTCCTCTCGACTCACCATTGTTGACTGCTCAAGAGTAGGTGGATACAAAGGTTCTTCAATAGGAAACGGCAGACCAAACTCTTCGACTCTTCCTTGAAGCCATTCTTCATACTGAGGGTAAGTTCTACAATCTCCTTTTCCAAGCACAGTTCTTCCTCTCTTGATCACCTTGAGCCAAGCCTCAGCTGTCTTACGGGATACAGTCAAATCAGATGAAGAATGAAAAAATAGAGATTCTTCCACATCTTTTTCCAAAGGCGGAGTTCTTAAAGCATATCCAAACTGTCTAACAGCTAGAGAGGGATTGTAGTTGATTCCTCCTCTTCTTCCTACCAACGGTACATTCGGGAAGTTCCCACAACTATGAATAATATCCGCCCGAAGCAAGCTCCGGTCAGACCACCAAGAAATATCTTCGGCTCTCAACCCCATCAACCTCTTCGACCAACTCAACGAGTCCTTGACATCAACGAACGCCCCTGACTTGGGTAGGTGGGAACTGAACCACTTATAAAACAAAGGCGCACAACAATTCACCAATCCTCCCCTTCTATTCTCATTCCTGTGATGCACTGAATGAAATAAATCTCCCAACAAGGTCGGCACTAGATTTCCCAACACGAAGAGGCGTATTGCGTCTACGTCTACAAATTTTGCGACATTAGGAAACAGGACAATCCCATACACACAAAGAACCAACACAGCATTGAAACCCCTCTGGTCACCATCTTCAAGCTTCTTCTTGGCTTCTCCCACTAAGAAACTCAAATGAAAACCACTGACTCCTCCCTTCTGACACATATTAGCCTTCAAGACTGATTCCCCCAAATATGTGGTTGAAGCAACCATGCTGAGATCGGGCAGAAACTCGGAACTGTAGAATAGCAACTGCGGCTTGATAGGAATTTTGAGAAAACTAGCAACCTCCTCCAAAGTAGGGACCAGAATGTAATCCGGGAATGTGAAACACCTCAATGGAGGATCATAGAACTGGAACAATGTAAAGAGAGCATCATGTTGATCTTTGGAAAGAACCGTGATGAAACTTAGAATCAAACCGTAATCCTTTCGGAATCCTTCTAGAGGATCATGATCCATCAACTTCATCAGTTGTTGAATAGGCTCCAAACAGACCACAGGAAACTTGTAGGCGACATGTCTCTTTCTGCCAATATCCATTTTAAGAGAACTAGAAAAACCCGACCGGAATCAAGAAGAAGATATAAACCCCTAGGAATAGATAAACATGTGTTAAATGATATGAATGCAAATGATGTGATGCAATGCAGTGACATGCAAATCAAGGTTGCTGTATCTGCTTGAATATTTGTTGGGTCGCACTGTCTGAAGAGAAACCCACCGAGGAATATAATACAAGATCAAAACTCTGCTCTCGAAAACCGGGTTGGTTGAAGGTTAAGGTTTCCTGAATTTAGCCCGCCCCTCACTGGTAGGTTCTAAGAACAGAAGTTTGTCAACTTCGGCCCTTCAGTCAAGAATAATACGTTTACCACTGAAGGTTTAGCATTATTACGGGATAAAAGACCTCCACTGACTCCCCTCAATAGGACATCCTAATAGCAAGTTCCCAGTCTCGAGGTCCTCGGATTGATCAGCGAGAATGTGCCCACCAGAGCTAACATAAACGCGTCTCGGAGGAGAGGCCTCGACTGAGTTCTCGGGAAATGGTCACCAGAGTCGACGATTTCTAGAGGAACATCATGTCATTATGGAACACCCATAGGACAAAATACATCCAAAAGAAACCTCGTCTGGGTGTGGGTCTTCATGAACAACTTAACGTAGCAACACGCCACGCAAGCCTCATGACTATCCACTCTACAACCTGTGTGTACACTCAAGCCTGGGTAATGGGCTTATCTCTCATAGAACATCCCATCCCAACAAACAAACAAACCAACAACAGAGCCAACATATACAGCAATGACATGTACACAATGCAATAAAGCAGGTAAATGCTGAAAGTAAATAACTGTACAAAAGAATGAACACCCAATAAACAAACAACCTACAAAAGCTATGAGGGACTCGCTTAGGTAAACCATTCTCCCCAGCAGAGTCGCCAGTTGTCGCAACCTGCGAAAAAATAACCGCCGAAAAAAAGAAATGACAGAAGAGTCGCCACCGTGCGTTATTTATCCCAAAGGAGGGAAAGGAAACGCTCGAAGTAAACCTGGAAAAAGGAAAGGAAAAGACAAGGTCTCGCGACCAAATCTCGGGTTAGGGAGTCGATTATGCGAAGGGAAGGTATTAGCACCCCTACGCATCCGTAGTACTCTACGGGGTCCACTCTTGTTGTTCTTGTCTAAAGGGTGTAGGTTTATCTAATGTACTATCTACTAAAAGAGGGGTCAAAAGGAAATGACTCGCACGGATATCGCATCCACTGCATACGTATCCCATCTGAATATGAGAATCAGAGTCTTTGTAGCTCAGCTACCTATGGGTTAAAGAGGAGTGTGCTCGCTAAGACATCGCGTCTTATGCCTACGTATCTCATCTGGAATGAGAATCAGAGCAAGTCGTAGTTCGGCTAACTACGGGTTAAGGGTTGTGTTTTTGGGTGAACGACGTTACTACGCAATCTACCGGATGTTCGACCTTGGGAGACTTACTCGCCTGTAGTAGAAGGAGTTAACGTGTTCTTAGGAGAAGAAAAATCAATGAGTTGGTTTGTGGTTTAGGAATGCTCACGCAAAAAGGAAGTCCTAGACGAAGGAACAGTGCCACCTTAATTGACATGCAAACGAGAGACTATACGAAGCCTAGCAATCCTATGGGGAGACGATCACACCATACAAAACAAACATGCATAAAGTAAACACGCCAACAAGGGGGCTCGAACATACATGGGTAGGGCTTTAGTCAAAAGGGGTCATATCAACCTCGACAAACAAGTCATGGAAAGGTAATCAAATGGGCTCTTAACCACTGACATTGAACGTCCGGGTGAGCAGATCAAAAGGGTAATGAGGATAAGACCTCATAGCTCTTAACCCTGGACAGGGTGAGCTCACGACAAAAAGTGGGGATTCGGAAAGGTGGAACCCTCTCCACTGACTGACCGGATAAAAGATCTTGGGCTTTTGCTCAGAAGCATCGACACATAGTGTGAGCATAAAGAACGACACACTGAATAACGGGGGATTGACTACTAATCCCTCTTATCTGTCAATTGCCTCTTCATGGAGGTCTTTAGGCACAAAAGTAAAGAAAAAAAAGAAAACAAACAAAGAAAACATTGCCTCCTATTGAGGTCTTCCAACTAAGAAAATAGTAAAATGCGGGAAAGATGTAAAAGGGGTTGGAAGATCTACCCCACGGATAAAGATCCGAAGCAACACCAACTAAAGAAACAAGAAACCCAGAGATCTCTCAAGCTAGCATCATCAAAGAAAGCAATTCAGCAAAGCAATCAGAATAAATCTCCAAATGGTATCCCACAAATAAAGTGGAATACCAAGCAAGCTATCTCTTCAAGAGTCATGTGAGCCCTCACAAAAACTCAACAAACAGGTTAGAGAAACAAGATAGGGTGCAATCAAGGGTTGCACCAAATAGAAGAATCATAGCAACAACAGTGTCAGGTGAACAGTGCACAGATGCAATAGAAAGCATGTCGTAACGAACACAACACAGATTGGAGAGCAAACAGAAAAAAAGCTATTGTCACGATCGCTACTTCTTCGCCTAGCGAAGGCTTAGCGAAGCGTCGCTGCAGGCTCGCCTAGCGGTGCGGCTAGCGAATGCCTGCGGGTTCTGGATTTCCCATGGATAATAATACGATTTCAGAAATTAAGTGGCCAAACATTCAAGGCATTGTTCTACACATTCATGCATATCTAAACCCGTGGGCAAAAACCGAACGATACCCACTCTTTCAAATTCACCATAATACCTCATACATTTAGAAATTTCAAATTGAAGGCATAAAATAATGGGAATAAGGCAAACCTGATTGGAGAGATCGAATGAAATTGAATTGCACCGTTGGGTTTGCAGAACAATCCTAGGGTTTATATGAGGTAGAATAGGTTCTTTGCAGATGAGTTCCCTTTAGTGTCCGGAGGCTGCTCTGAATTCTGTTGGCTTCTTCTCTTTCCTTCTAGTTTGTCTGCCCTTTCTTGGGAGATGGAAGTCTAGAGTTTATAACCTGATTTTCGCGGCTTTGTGGGCTCAAATGAGAGAGGTCCAAGTCCAAGATTTTTCTGTTATATTCTGAAAACGCGTGAGCTTCGCCTAGCGAAGGATTTGCTCGCCTAGAGAGCATGACAGTTCAGATTCGCTTAGCGAACCATGCTGCTCGCCTAGCGAGCATGACAAATCAGGCTCTGCTTTTTGCTCCTTCGAGATCAGCATTTTGAATGATAAATAGACCCCATTTAACATGTTGGAAGTATCTCAAGTCATTCCCTTGTGTTGACTGATCACCCAGATAGAACCCACAAAGTGTTTTGGATGATATTCGAGCTTCTTGGATCTAAATCTGATTGACATGACGAAATGCAATATGAAATGTTGAATGATCTAAAAATGAATGCATGAATGAGGGGGGGCAAATTTTGGGGTATTACAGAGACAAAAACTTATAAAGAGAACAAGAATTCATGGAGAGATATGATGCACCGTCATACTTATTACAAATTCTCTTATCATATTCATGAGGAAGTAATTCCCAACATGAGGAGGGACCTAATTTAGTCAAGGTGTGATCTAGGTTGCCTTTACCAACAGAGGTGGAAATGGTGTCAAGCATATCTTGATCCACCCACACATGAGAATAATCTTTTTTCTCTTTTCGGGCTCTGCGTCGAGTTATCCATGTCAAAATAGGTTGTCAAAACATGAAAGAAATGATCATAAGAAAAAGCATATGGTCAATACAAAGAAATTTTTTACGCCCTACCAAATTTCATCTATAACAAGAAAGTTCACCAAAGTACGAAGCAGGAAGGATTAAAAATCTATGGATTTTCTCCCTAGAAACCCTAATAAAGTAAGCGAGTATGTAAAAGATAAAGTTCAAGCTCAAGCATTACTATGAAAAATTAGAACTTATTGACCTACACGATGTATGTTCTACAAGAAGAGGTGGTGCAAATAGGACATGGTTAATGGCTAACGTGAAAAGATTGGCGAAGATGGAGGAGGTTGCAGACACGGGAGAAGAGCTCTCCAAGATTCTCAAATGGAAAAAATGGGAACATGATAACTCTATAACTCCTTATATAACCCCATGGAAGATGAATAATATAATCTTGTTGTTGGGAAGCATGAACCACACCACCAATGCTTGAGAGCACTCAAATTCCGTATTTCTATAAGGAACCATTATTGTAAAATGTGGGGACACATGTTGAGACTTACCTATGAAACATTGCTAATCATGAAGGATATATTTTATGTTCCTCATTCCAAAGACATCAATGTTCCCATCAATACTCTTTTATTTTCTTCTATTAGAGACTAGAATGAATATGAATATGACAAAGCCTTCTCTTTATGACGTAGGAACAAAGGTTTAGGGTGAAACTGTTATGGAGCATCTACAACGCCCTTGAAGAAGACCCAATAGAAAATGTTGAAATGGAAGGCGTGCAGAATAGGTGGACCCACATCCCTACCGAGGACACACGATCACACCCTCTATCACATCCCTACCGAGGACAGGCGATCACACCCTCTATCACATCTCTTACTGTTGAATCTGATTGAACGATAATCCCTACAAAGCGCTGAATCAAACATGGGGGTTTCAACCACCCATATTATATAAATTCGGAATTGCGCCATTTTAGGTATTCAATTCATTATAATTACCAAACTACTACTACAAGTAAGTTATTTTATGACAACGATTCCATCTCACGTATCAAAAATCCGAGGTATAACTCTTGGATGTGCCATGTTTTTTTCCTTTTAATAATATACAATCTAATCAGTCATTTTCAATTGAAAAGCGAGGGGTAAACTAATTCAAAATACATGCTTTGAATCTCAACAACTTCAGCTTATGTTTTTATTTCAGTAAAAGTGGCATATTCATAAATATTTTATTTTAAATAAAAGAATACGTCACTTTTTACCTCAATTTTATTTTTCAACCGAGGTGAATTTATATATATATATATATATATATATATATATATATATATATATATATATATATATATATATATATATATATATATATATATATATATTAGTTTGTAGCATTCAGTTTCACCTGCCTATAAGCAACACAGACATAACCCTAACGAAGAGTCCTAAACACATATAATTATCAATACGAAGATGATATGTGTTTAGGACTCTCGTTCAATAATTTCTAGAATGAAAGATCCAAAATATTTCTTTCACTTCTTCTTCGTAGACCATGTATGTCAAATATCACTACTCATGTTACATTAATGTTGTTGTTGTTGTTGTTTGTTGTTGTTGTCGAGACTCAAAACCTTAGAGGTTTAATTTAATCTTTATTTTTGTTGTTTAAATTGACACTCATGTTATATGTTGTTGTTTTTTTTGTTGAGATAAATACGTTATAAGTTTATTGAGTTTGATGTTATATGTTTATTGAGTTTGATGTTATAGGTTAATTGTTGATGTTATTGTATTGTTGTTGTTGTTTAGTTGTTATATATAACAAAGTTTTGAAAGCTATATGTTGTTGTTTAGTTGTTGTTATTGAGTTTGAGTTTGAGATTGACATTGACATTGAGATAATGTTTTTGTTATTCTATGTGCAACTCTCATATTGTTGCGTCGAACATGTTAAGAGGATATTATAGCGGCATAAAATATAGTTGAGTTTATTATATTTAATGTTGATTGTTTGTTTAACTTGATTTGAAAATAATAGTATGAAAAATTATTTTTTATTTGAAAAATATCTTACACTAATCAATCTTTTTCGAGACTTCTATAACTCATCATTCACATCACGTTCTTTAATGGTTAAAATCTCTCCAATTTTTCTAGTTTTCGTTCAATTTTCTTCCATACTTGTCTATTTTGCAAAACATCAAATTTTATGCTTTCAAGAATGAATTAGTAGAAAATGAATTGTTAAATGAAGCACTTGAAACATTGATGGGATTTTAACCATTAAAGAACGAATAATGAATGATGAGTTATATGATATTCGAAAATCACTAATAAGTGTAAGTTGTTCTTCAAATATATGTTTAACCGTCGGTTAAATGACAAAATCGAGGCAAAATATTTTTTTCCATTTAAAAATTCCAAAAATATTTCGTTGGGGATCAAACTCATGACCCTTAAATATTACTCGTCGGTGGATGTCCAACCGATGATTAATCTGATACATTTTTTATGTCACCCTTCATTAACTTGTCTATGAAACCAAGATAAAATCTCTTTTTCAACCAATATAAAAGGAATTTTTTGTTATAGTGCTACTTTTTACTTTGTCACATAACTTAGACATTAGACTGGTAACCTTACCTATCAACCCACTCTTTGCCGTACCAAAAGTTTCCTCATCCACACCAATACTTTATTCCACCAGTTAACCATACATTTCAGATTCCTAACCGAAGAAGTTTGACATTTATCCGTAAACATTAGTAGACACACTTATACAACATATGGTTAACAATTCTGACCAATGTTTTAAAAAAAATTATGTACTCTTAAAGTATTCATGCGGATTAAAATCTTTTTAAAAATAAAATGAATAGCTTGTGATTTTGAATGGAGAACAAATTGAACTCTAAATATGTTAGTGTGTAATGCCATGTCCCCACTACTGGAATATAAGTTATAAAGAGCTAAGCTAACAATGAATGTAAATTCATAATGTTTACTCCTCTAACATCAGACCCTAGGATTTGACTGGCCCTTAAATTTAGCCAGAGCATTAAAATTATAAATGAATCTCTGATTCACTCACTCACTCAGTCATCCATTGATATTCATCTCTTACAATACCTAACAAAATTGAATGTGTTTGAATTCAGTTTGTTTCAGTCTGCCCCAATCCAATGAAGTTAGAAAAATAATTGAAATCTGCATTACCCCATGTGTTGAACTTCAAATAAATCATGAAATCACAATATGAACAACCACGTGGTTTGGTTTTTGGTGACAGGTCCTATAAAAAGTTAACTTAATTTAACATCACTTAGATTTCGAATTGATGACATAACTATAATGTATTTTTGCATGGTAGTAACAAGTATTGTAACTGTATTTGTAATGATGATGATGTCAAATGAAAGGGACCAGATAGATATTGCTTTCAAGTGTTTCCTTTTACCTATATAGATTCGAATTATGTTTATTTTATATATAATATTTTCGTTGTTGTGTAGTTCAATATTGTGCTGTCCATGTCCTTTTACAACTTGTCTGCTTCCTCTTATTGTGGTCCCAATTATCTGCTTTCAATATTAATTACCTGCAAGCTTATATTTACTATAATTTTAAAATTGAAGAACCTTATATTCAACTTTTCTATAGTTATATTGTTAGCACAGACTCAGGTGAGTGTAGTGTTTGTGAAATTTAATGTTATTATATCAAATTTATTTTTGTATTTTGTGTATGTTTGATTCTGTGGTGAGTTTAGCATAATCACAATGAATCAACGTGGTTTCATAAACTTTGCTGCGATACAAAAACAAATCTATAATCTATTTATTGAAAATGAAATTTCTCACCTTATTAAATTAACTTGTCATGTAAAAGTTATTATAATATTTTCTAATTTTTTTCAAGGGCAAAGAATTAGAAAATTTTATATTTGATCACAAACCTATTCATGTCTATAAGTGCTCTCTTTAGTAGGTGATAGGTAAGTATCTCTAATACTCTATCTCACTTAATTTTTTTTAACAAAAAAAACACCTAGGCAAATGTCTTCCATCCACTAATTAAAATAAATTTACATGATCCCTTTTAATAAATTGATTTCAAGTTTATTTCTAAGTTTGTTTGGTTCCTATTTGGATTTTTTTTTCCAACCTTAGGATCTTATTTGATGAGTAGATTGAGTCATAATTTGGAGTGATTACAATTATGTAGTATTCGTAGGCATGGCAACATAACTCATACCCGCGGGTATCCACCCGAACCCGCCCCGAAGTTGACGGGGAAAATCCGCTTTGACTGGGTTTGGGTTTTCCCCGATTATAAAATATGGGGACGGTTCGGGTAATGGGGACACTAGTACCCACCCCGAATCCGCCCCCGAACCTACCCCCGAACCCGCCCTGTTTATTTTATCATGTACATTATTATTATTTTTTGATAATTTAGAATATTAAATATGTGGTTAAAATTTTGATATTTTAATTTTAATTTATTTTTTAAAATATTTGAAATGTATGTATGAAATTTTTTTAGATTGTTTTATTTTATTATTTGTAATGTAATTTTATTTTGAAAAAAATGAATATTTCTATTAAAAAAATTGATTTCATTAAATGAATAGTGGCGGGGCGGGGATACCCGAACCCGTTTGGGACGGGTTTGGATTTTGATTCTCCATCCCCGTTTGGGTTTGGGGCGGGGAACGGGGATTGTTTTGGGATTCGGGTTTGGGTTTGGGGGAGGTAAAAACCATCCCCGACCCGTCCGGTTGCCATGCCTAAGTATTCGTTAAGGATTAAAGATTCTCATTTATTTTAACGGTCTATGTTTAAGGGGCTCAGGAGACAAAATTCTAATCTAGGGAGACAAAATTCTAATATAGCTATGAAGATTGAATTGAAGGGGTATTTGAAATTAAGTAAGAGGTTGTTAAGCATTAATATGTTATTTTCAAAGAATCTAATGTTGATAGCCCTTGTCTTGACGTTGTTGTCTTTCGCTCTCTTTAAAAAGATAATAACCTTGTTTTGACAACTCCCTTTGGTCTCTAGGAGTTAGATTGTGTTGTGTTTTAATGCGAGGGTAACAAAAACTCATGTCTGAATGAGTTCAATATCTCATTCCTGAAAAGGTTATGAAATCTAAATAGAGAAGATCTAGGGATCATGTTTGATCAATTTCATTGTTTTGCATATAAACCTCGTAGTTTTGCATTCTATTTCGTGACTTTGATCCCTAAGATTAAATCATCCTTATCCCATTTAGGTGATTTTAGACCGATTTCTTTGGTGAGACTTTTGTATGAGTTAATAGCCAAAGTATTGGTCGCTAGACTTGGGTTGGTGATGGACAATCTTATTTCTCATAATCAATTAAATTTTCTTAAAGGGGAAATATTATTTAATGGAGTGGTGGTTGTCAATTAGGTGATAAACTCAACTAATAGATCTAAGAAAACTTGTGTTATTTTTAAGGTAGATTTTAAAAAAGTTTGTCTCATTATACGTTTATCATATTTGATTTTAATGAGAAGTGGATGGCTTGGATGAAAGCTTGTGTGTTCGATGGTAATCTTTCGCTGTTGGTTAATGGGTGTCCAACTTAAGAGATTAGCATCCAAAGAGATTTGAAACGAGAATATTAACTAATTCTTTTTCTTTCTTACTCGTGGATGAAAGACTAAGTGTCTTAGTTGTTAGGACCGAGGAGATCAGTCTTTACTTCTTCTAGTTTAGGGTAGGAATGTCTAATTTAGTGATATCTCGTCTTCAATATAAAGATGATTCTCTCCTAGCGATAGTTCCTACTTTTGACAATATGTGGAGGATTAAGGTGATCATAAGAGATTTTGAGTTGGTTCTAGGGTTTCGTGTTAACTTCTTCAAGTGTAGTCTTATAAGGGTTAACGTGGACCTTATCTTTCTAACTTCTACAAGTTAATTCTTTTCTTTCTTTGAGAGTTACATGTATTTGATATTCGTCTCTACCTACTTTGAGGAATTGCTCTCTCCTGATAAATATTAGTGGATTTGGAAGCATTTAAAAAAGAGTTGTTTTCTCATTTGTCTCTATTTACCATGTTTAATTGGTTAGTTCCTTGTTGTCTATTACAATTGAGAACTTGTTCATTCTTCTTATTTGCGTTAGTTGGATCCTTTTTAAAATGTTGATATTCCTTTGTCAACTTTTGCAAGATAGACTTTATTCTAGAGAGAACCATCAGGGTGAGTGCTGAATCTAATGTGATCTCTTATTCTTTTCGTGGTGAATCGATTGAGTCGGTCTCCTATTAGCCTTATTTTATGTGGTATAAGATCTTTTAGTGGTATAAGATCTTTTAGTGGTATAAGATTGGTTTTCATATGCTTGGGTGTTTTTTTTAATCTACTTTGTATGTTTTGTTGATTTGTTGGTTGTTAATTTTTTCTTAATAAATTTTTATTTGTATCTTTTAGAGTCCCGACATTTCTTATACTATACAATTATTTGTCCTTTGGTGGGTATCACTTATTTTCTTAACATATCAATTTTTATTAAAAAAACATAGTTATGTTATATAAAAAAATTAAATAAAAAAAACTTATATTTAACTTTTCCATACTTATACTGTTAACACATAATCAAACTCTGTCTATATTGTATTAGAAAAAACAAACATGTCATTTTAGTTAAGTTTCTCAAATGATTTTACCTAAAGCCAACAAAACAAGTTTGTAGACACTATCATGTGATACCGTAGAAACTAATCCTCTATAGTCCAATACAACCCCGTGTTTGATATTTAACCTACCAAACTTGGTTTCTACAAATTCAAATAAATGGACATGTCATTGTGCTTGACATGTGAACATGACCATGCCTTAGTTTAATTTCAATCAAATCTCAAAATTTAAACCGAGTTCTTAATTCATGAAATATGAACGTTCTGTACATTATTATTATTATAACAAAGTAAATACCGAACACATGAGGTCATCTCTAGAACAAGATTGCTGCGCAAAACATTGTAGATTCCCCATTACATCATTCCTGAACTCTTTTATCATTCAAACTTTTTTAATAATATATATTTTGTTCTTTCTTTAAACCCTTCAAAAATTAACATTTTTGAAATGACAAGTAAAGCCAAAACAGACAAAGGGTATCTAGCTATATGATGAAGAAAAAAAAATATGAACACCAATGTGACAAGATATAAGAAAAGGAGCGTATGTTGTAGCTATAACACTAAAATTAAAAGCTAGGTAGGGTCATAATGGGGCATACAATACTACACAAAAGGACAGATAATGAAGCATATTACATTTATATCTAGCATAAAGTTTTTTCATAGAGAATATACATGTCTCATAGTACTGTCATGGTATATATAAAAGGCTATATGCTTTGAATAATTTTAAAAACATATATACATTATTGAGTATGGGAAAGAACTGAAATGAAATAATGGGTAAGGTAGACCCTACTACACTGTTTATGTAAATTATCCAAAAATATAATGAGACAGAGGAGTGGAGCATGTGTATGTGTATGTTTATAGAGTCAATAAATTTACTCTTTATTGTGTAGGCCTAATACTCTAATAGGGATGATAAACTTGGTACATTTTGTGATGATGTCAAGCAGAGTCTAGAATTGAAAATGACCCCAGACAAGTTTCACTTTTGTGTTTTTTTGTACACGTTTGGTTTTATGTGTCTAAAAAAATAATATCGACTTACTTTGGAAAATATATAGTCTTTTTTTCACTTTTTAAAAATTTAGTGAACACAAATAAAATTTAGATATATCTCTCTCTCACTATCATTACAAAAGAAAAAATCATTTTATAACAATATTTTACTATGTTGACATAACCAACCCAAATAATATATATTCATTAAATACTTTTGATTTTATTTTTATTTTTAAATCACATATAATCAATGTCAAAATAAACAATAATTGTGATATAGGAAAGAGTAACACATTTTGAATCTCAACACCTAAAATTTTATGTTTTTTTGCTACACACATCTATTTATATATATGAAAGCCAATGCTTCAAATTATATTGCGACATTTAACAAAGTCTCCTTAAAAAACAATCAACGTCATCCTATTAATTTATGTGTACATCTTCTATTAAAACATCAATGAAAACACTGTTATTTATCGACATCCATTTTTTGACTCTTAAATTTAGAGAAATATAGATAGTTGGAATAGTGGTTGTAAAATTTTAATTATCTAATTAATAAAGAGTTGAAAATGTTAGTTTTTATGAAAGCATAATTGTTTTTTTTTAAATAATTATTTTAACTTTATCAACGGAATTATAAAAAATTATCTGATTTTATCGTTAATATCAATTAAAATATGAGTGTATTTTTTTATATTATTCTCAATATTTTTATTATATTTTTTATGGTCACTATTATAAAATAAAAGAGTAAATTATAATTCACTTTGATAATATACATTATTGAAAATAATCTCTATATTTATCTAAGTTAGTTATAAATTGTGTTTAAATTCACATTTCTATTTTAAATTTGAAAATATATCAGTTCAGATGTCTATTTTAATCTTAGATCGTTTATGCTAAAAAATAAGATTTTTTATAGTTTTTGTCAAGATTCGAACTCGTGACCCCAAATAAAGAATAAATATTATATTTCTCCGTTTGAAAATTAAAAATGAGTTTTTAGAGATGCCGCATAGAATTATGGGATGATATGGCATAGATATAATAGAATTGTTAACATGTGTCGTGTTATAATATGTCGTTTTAGATTTAGTATATTATTAACAATAATATATTTATAAAAACCATAACTATTTATCTATTCTGCAATAGTCAAAAATAAATAAAAAATCTAAATACAATTTTAATATATTTAGAGAGTTTGAATTGATGAAATAAAATAGAGAATATTTAAAATGAGAGATTTTGATTTAATTAATTAATTAATTTTTTTCAAAAAAATCTAAATACAATTTTAATACATTTAGAGAGTTTGAATTGATAAAATAAAAGAGAGAATATTTAAAAGAGAGATTTTGATTTAATTAATTAATTAATTTTTTTCAATGTTATTATATTATTTTATTCTTAAAATCTTCAAACAATATTCTTTTTTGTTTACTATCAATAAAGTTTCTAATAACCATTTTACTTGTACTTTTGAAAAAGAACGAAGTATTCAAACTTTGTATAAAGGAAGAGATAATTTTATTCTTATTCTATTTATTTTGTTGAAAATTGTGTTTTAGTAGTAATTACTAACATATTTAATTTTTTGTTTTTAGTTTTTAATATTATCATTATTATATTGTATATTAGTTACAATTTATTTTTGGTATAAATATTAGTTACAAGTTTTTAGTTATATTCTTTTAATTATTATAAAAATTAATGTTTAGAAAAGGAAGAGTTTTATGAAACGGTGAGTGCAATGAAATTTTAAATTATAAATTTAGTCATACGGATATAAATTAAATTTAATAGATTCTGTTTCGGTTATAAACTCAATCAAGATATATGTGATGTTTAATTTTCTCAAATAATATTATTTTATTATTCTTAAACAGTCCATTTGTTTCATTTTTTCTTTAAATAGATAAATTCCTCTCATTTTCTCCCTCACACGTATCTTTTAGAACTTGATGCATAACCACTTAAAACATGAGATGAATGAGTGAACTATTCAACACCTATTTAAAAGAAAATTAATTTTTCTATCTTTATCTAATCCAAAAGCTCTTGGAAGGTTTCATCTTTTTGTTTTACATCTATTCAAATCAATTTTCTGTCCATGATGCACATAAATTTACGGGTCTTCAATTTGAAAGTTTATCGTCTCTATGAATAATAATCATTTAGATCGTCAAATTTCTTGAACTATATAATACACATGTTTTCGTCCTTTCTCTTAGGATATCTTTCGAATATAACCATACCAACAATATTTAATTTATATTTAATTGTTATGAAGTTATTCTTTGGTTTAATTTTTTTCCCTCTATTTTAAAATGCTTTTATGGTTTAGCTATATGGAAAAGTTGATGTTTTTATTTTTTATAAAAAAATATTTTATTCCTATAGACAAACTATTTCAAACAATACTATAATTAGTGCATATAGATAATATTTAATTTTCATTTCAATTGTTATGAAGTTTTATTTTTTGCTTCTTTCTAATTGTGGCCAATAATAATCTATGATTCTACATTCATATTCAATCATTAATGACTTATTAAAAAATTAAAATTCATTTCTCACTATCATAACTATTCATTGTTCCAAATTCTGACTCTAAATAAAACCGAAGCTCCATTTTACAATATTAGTGACATTATCTACCGATCAAAATTTTAATTTTGTGGTTAGTATCATATTTAAAAAAATCAAATTGAATCTCAATTTCTCACTATTTACTAATTATCTATCAATCTAAATTATCGACATATAGTTAATGACTTATAGAAATTTTGAAATTATATTTCTTACTTATTATTGATAATAATTATCTACAATTTCAATTTCTAACTCAACAATTAATGTAATATTAAAAATTTTGAAATTGTTTTTTTCATTATATTTTAGTACAATTATTATTGCATTGTAAATGACAATCAATCAATTATTCTCTTTGAATAAAAATAAATTAAACTAAATTATAAATTTAACCATGAAATTGTTCTATTATGTATTTTTCAATCATTAAAATCATTAAAATTTTAAGTTATTCTCAAATATCCTAATAAACTCATATAATAATCTTTCAAATAAATTCCCTAGAAAAAATGCTATCAAAATAATCAATTGATTTTCTCTATTATTCTTAAAATTCAACTTTATTTCAAATATGTGTTTATAAAACTACATATAATAATTATTCAAATATAATCATTTAAAAAATACTCAATAAATTTTTAAATCTTTTTTTGATGAAGTTGAAATTTTCATATACAGTGACATTAATATATATAGATCAACCGCGCAACGCGCGGGTTATATTCTAGTTTTGAATAAAATTAAACATTTTTTCACAACGGTCCAGATTAACAATCGTGGTAAAATATGAAGAAAATTCACAACGGTTCGTTTTAACAACCATCGTGAAATATATTGCATACATAAGCTAATTTAATTCACTTCAGAATAAACTACGGTGAAAGTGAAACCTTAACTTGCCTCGCCTTATCTCAATCTCTCAAAACTCCATCATAATTTTACAAAACTGCAACATAATATCTCCAACTAGTATGAACCAAGGAAATGTTTCACGAAACAAGTAACTAGCCGATATCTTTGTCTTCATTTTCCATAAATCTTTTCAAGGAATAGTACCTACATGAAACATTTCATGAGTTATAAATAGGGTTTATTGTTTTTATTTCTGATGTTGTTCAAAATATTTATCTTATTTTTCTTATTTTTCTTGTTCAAAATATATGTGAAACATTTGTCTTCGTCTAATATAAGTTATATTGTTGTTAAGATGAGTTTATTGATTTTATATTATTGTTCTTGTTGAGTTAAGTAAAGTGTTTAAGTTATTGTTGATGTGTGTTGTTGTTTTATTAAAGTTAGTTATTGTTTATGTTAGGGTCAATTTTGTTTGTGTTATTGTAGATGTTTTTTTTAGGCATGTTAATGTTTTTGTTGAGATATGTTATTGTTTTGTTAAGATAAGTTTATGTAATTTTGTTAAAAAATGTTGTTGTTTGTGTTATTATAGATGTTCTTTTTGAAGTGTGTTGATATTTTTTTTTAGATATGATGTTGTTTTTGTTAAGATAAGTTGTTGTATTTTGTTGAGGTATGTTATTATATTTTGTTGAGGTATGTTATTATATTTTGTTGAGGTATGTTATTTGTTTTGTTTTAAATGTTTTTGTTGAAGTATGTTGATGTTTTTGTTAAGGTATATGTTGATAATGTTGTTGTTGGAGTGTGTTGATAAATGTTGTTGTTTGTGTTATTGTGATACGTGTTTGAATGTGTATGTCAATGTTTATGTTACTACTTGTATATTGCAACTTTCGTTTCGTTTAGGAAACATGTCCTAGAAGATGAGTTTATTATATTGTATGTAGTTTGACTGTTTTATCAACCTTCATTGAATATATAACCTTTTGAATTGAATTAGACAATAATAATATGTAAAATTAAGTTACGTTAAAAAATAATAACTTACATTGATCAATATTTTACGAGCTTTCTACAGTTCAATATCGGCATCTCGCTCTTTGACAATTAGATTTTGGTTGAATACTTCTAATTTTTTAATCAACACTTCTTTTTTGTTAATAGTTCATTTTGCAAAGTTACTAATACTTTGTAGAATGGACTAGTAGTGAAGAAAGTGTTGGCTGAAGAATTATAAGCATTGAACCAAATTCTAACTGTTAAATAGCGAGATGCAGATAATTGGTTGTAGAAAGCTAGAAAATATTGATTAGTGTAATTTGTCCTTCGAATATAACTCAATTTTTCATATTATAAATTTCTAAATCATATTGAAAAGTTATATGCGTATTGGGTAGTTGGTGAAATAAGCATTCTACATAAGTTATAATAAACTCAGGTGAACATATCACCGCGATTGAAAGATTTAACTATGGTGAAAAGTGTGTAGCGGTAAATTCATGACCATCAAGTTATGAGTAAGCTTAACGTCAATAAAACCAGAGTCGCCACCGCATTTTTATTGTTTCCAAAGGAAAAGGGAAAAATACAAACAAAACCCAAAGATAAGAAGTTTTCAAATCAAAACTAATAAAATGCCAGAGATTACAGGTAAGGGGGTTGGTGTTAGATGCCCAAGTTTGCTTATTTGAGCTATCAAATGTGGGCATCTTTCACTCCTTTTTGTCGAAAAAGTGTTCGAAACCGCCCTTGCTTTTGTTGATTTGCAATACTATGTGAAATAATCTTGGTACCTTTAATTTGTGTGTTATTGTGTAGGAATTAGGCATGAAAGAGTAGAAAACTAAGGCACAAGAAAGATGGCAAAGGAACCAAGAAAGAAAGCAAACATCAGCAAGCTCGCTAGGCGAGTGAGGTAGCGAGGTGCTCTCTAGGCGAGCACTCAGCGAGATGCCAGCGAACACTCCCAAACGGACAGAACCAAAAAAGATCAACACTCGCTAGGCGAGCATGTAGCGAGCGTGCAGCGAGCAATTCCAGTAGCAAAACCATCAAAAATCGCTGTGGCGAGGGAAGTAGCCAAGTACTCGCTAGGCGAGCATCCAACGAGCAGGTAGCAAGCACTTCCAGTAGCAAAATCATCAAGGCTCGCTGGAGCGAATGAGAGAAGCGAGGGCTTCGTCTAGCGAAGGATTGTTCGCCTAACGAACATATGCAACTTTTCTAGGATGATTCTTCTGGACGCAGGCTACTCTGGTGGCTTATTTTGGGGCTCGCTAGGCGAACCATTCTGCTCACCTAGCAAGCATGACAGCTCAGTAACCAGTACTATAAGTAGCATGGGCTACTTTTTGGAAAGGACACTTAGATATTTTTCAGCATCTTTTCATCTTCATTTTTCTTGGGATCATATTTTATGCCCTAAAAACCCATTTTTCTCATTTTCTCTTCTTCTCTTAACAATATTCTACAAAAAGAAGGTGGATTCCTATCCAATCTCGATTCTTCGACTCAGATGTTGATCAACCTTCGACCGAAACTTGTTGTTCAAGCGACCATGAAAATGAGTAGCTAAGTCCTTCATTTTGTCAAGGTTAGATATAGATGATCATAAGCTTTGTATGTATATGGGATGATCTTCATTTGTAAACTCTTTGATGATGAATGTATGGTGAAAACCTTATTTTATTGATAACTCTTTGTGTTGGTTTATGATTGAAAGGTGTTTTCCAACTCTTGACCTAGGTTTTCATCCATCCTTGTTCTTTAGCTAGAGATAGTATTGAATGAGTTTGTTCACTAAAAAGTTGAATCTAAAAATTGTCATTTTGATAGATTGTGTGAGAGATCAACAATGGATCAAAATGGGAAAAACTCACAATGTGTGTTAGAGATAAACACATTGAGAGGATTTTGTGAATGTGTTTATCATCTAATGGAGTTTATGAGTTTTGTTTGATCGAACATATGCATGCAAAGTGATCGTCGAACCCTAACTTTGACAATCTTTCTCAAGTCGTAAAACCAAAACTTTTACCGTAATTTCTTACTTTTTATGCAAGCTACCGTAACCGAAAACTAAAACCCCCTTGTTACTACAAGTTAAGAACTTAACAATTGTCGAACGGAGGAAATATCACATAATCCCTGTGGAGACGATAACAAACCCCGATACTTTAACCATGTATCCAACAAAATGGCGCCGTTGCCGGGGATCGAACTCGGGTCACCCGCGTGACAGGCGGGAATACTCACCAGTATACTACAAAATGGCGCCGTTGCCGGGGATTGTGAATTGATATTGCGAGCATCGCAATAGTTGCTAAATTTTTAACTTCTGAATTTTTGACTTGTGCTTGTTGATTTGTTTGGTTTAGTGTGCAGCCTTCGTTTTATGCGAGGGCAGGTTCCTGAGGACCAACTTCTTTTTTATCCTGAGATCGAAAGAACCGCAAGGAGACTGAATAGCAGAACGAGACGAAGGAGGCAACAAGCTAGACAACGACAAGAATAAGGAGAAGGTTCTTCTACAACACACCCACCACCTATCACACCTATCATGGATCCACCACCACCACCGCCCGCTTCCACACCATGTGTCAACAGTCCGAGGAATATAGCTCAGTTTTCCAACCACCAGGGAAGGCAAGCTGAGATAAAGACGGGAACTCTTAACTTGCTCTATGGAAGTCCATTCACCGGAATGGACCATGAAGACCCCTTTGCTTTTCTCACCAAATTTTACGAGATAGCATTGGCAGTCGGAGTTGATCAAGCTCAAGAGCTACCGTTGTTCAAAAGACTATTTCCTCATGCTTTGCTCGGCAAAGCCAAAGATTGGTACTTTGTTCAAACACCTGCAGTCATGACGGATTGGAACGTGTTGTAAGAAAAGTTCATTGAAAGATTTTTCTCCCACAACCGGTTCATGGAATCCAAAACGGCTATCTCTGTGTTTTCGCAAGGAGCCAACGAATCATTGAATGAGGCATGGGAAAGATTTAAATCCATGCTTCGAAAGTGCAAAGGGCATGGTTTTGACGAATTGACGCAAATCCACATTTTCAAGAATGGCCTTAAACCTAATTGCAAGACTTTCTTGGATGCTACCTCGGGTGGTTCTTTGTTGTCTAAAAGCACCGACGAAGCTACTGATATCATTAACCGTATGGCTCTAAATGACCTCCAAAGTCAAAGTAGAGGCAACACTTTGAAGAAACCGGGAGTGCTTGAACTTGGGACAAACAATGCTATTCTTGCCCAAAATAAACTCATTTCACAACAAGTTGAACTCTTAACTCAACAAATAAAAGAGTTGAGAGATCCTTTAAAAGCTAAACAAATAGCTTGTTGTGAGCTTTGCAAGGGTGATCATGACACCGGGTTTTGTCCACCTCCCGGGTTCGAAGAGGTGAATTACATGGCGAACCAACGAGACTACTAACCGAAGCAACAACAACAACAACCGTATCAACAACATCCTCAAAATCAACAACAACACTTTCAAGGGAATCAAGGGTTCCAACCAAGGGCTAACTATTACCATAACCAAGGTTATGGGGGTGGTACTTCTAGCCGTCAAAATCCTTACCAACCTCAACAACCGCCGGTCGTGACTTCAAAGTTAGAAGAGACATTGACACAATTTATGCAATTGTCGATGGCTAATCAAAAGAGTAACGATGCGGCAATCAAAAATCTCGAAACTCAAGTCGGTCAACTTGCTAAACAACTAGCGGAACAACAACCCGGACAATCTTTTTCGGCGAACACGCAAGCAAATCGAAAAGAGCATTGTAAAGCGATAACGACGAGAAGTGGAAGGGAGTTGATTAGTGAGAGTAAAAAAAGAGATGAGGGTGAAAAAACAGAGGATGAGAAGAAAGATGAGGAGAAAAAAATAGAGGATAGCATTGATGGTGAAGTTGGGGAGTGGAGTGAGGAAGAAGTTGAAAAGAATGAAAAAAATGGTGAATTAGAAAATAAAGAAAGTGTGGAAGTTGAAAAAAATAAGAATGATGAAGTGAAGATGGAGGGAGTAAAAAAGAAAAGAGAGAGGAATTCTAGAGTTTCTAAAGGAAAGGAGGTAGTGGGCGCTACTCCAATCCAAAACCTTCCGTATCCACATGCTCCATCTAAGAGAGAGAATGAACGGCATTACGCCCGGTTCATGGATATATTCAAACAACTTCAAGTGAACATTCCGTTTGTCGAAGCATTGGAGCAAATGCCTAAGTATGCGAAATTCATGAAAGATATACTTACTAAAAAACGGAGGTACACGGAACCGGAGACAATTGTCCTAGATGCTAGTTGTAGTGCAATCATTCAACGGACGCTTCCGAGCAAAGTTGACAAATTCTTCTTCCCGGTTGATTTCATTGTGATTGATATGGAAGAGAATGACGATGCTCCGCTTATTCTTGGCCGACCGTTCATGAAAACCGCACGCATGATGATTGACGTTGACGACGGTTTGATGAAAGTAAGGGTCCAAAATGAAGAAGTTACTTTTGATCTATTCGAAGCCATGAAGCATTCAAAGGATAGGCGTGATAGCTTTCGCATTGATGTGATTGAAGAGGCAACTTTTGAAGTTTCTAAACATGTTCATGAGATATCTCCTATGGAGTTAGCTCTTGATGACTCCTTTGAAGTTTTCACAATTGAAGAAGAGCAAACTCTTGAAGAATGCCTAAGGGAACTTGATAGTCTAAAAGAGTTACATCCATGGGAAGTTGAGGAGGAAGTATTGAAGAAGGAGGATAATGAAGAAAAATTGCTGATTGAATTGAAAATGTTACCTTCTAATTTGAAGTATGCATTCCTCGACGAGACCGAAGCAAGGCCGGTTATCATAAGCAATCTTTTGTCAAAGAATGAAGAAGCCCGTTTGATCAATGTTTTGAAAAAGAATCAAGAAGCCATGGGTTGGGCTCTTTCCGATCTCAAAGGAATTAGTCCTTCCTATTGCATGCACAAGATCTTAATGGAAAAGGACTTTAAGCCGATAGCTCAACCGCAACGCCACTTAAATCCTACTATGAAGGAAGTTGTTAGAAAGGAGGTTGTTAAGTTTGTTGATTCTAAGTGTTGGCAGCAATTTTGGTAAAACAAAGAGTGTTCACAAGATGTCATGTGTGATGTCTTAACATGAGATATCCTATGTACCTGCTGGAGTTAAAGAACATGTGCAAGCAGGATTGTTTCAGAATGCCACATACAATGACAAGGCTTCTGATATTGGTTGTACCTGCTGGAGCTTATATGGAAGACATGTTCATGCAGGATTATTTCAGATGACATACACAATGTCATGGCATCTGATATGGTTGTACCTGCTAAAAGCTATAAAAGGAATTATTGGATTATGCAGGATTTTTCCAGGATGTCAGACCCGATGTCATGACATCCTGTACACAGAGCATTCAGTATGAATGTCTGGTGTTTTGTGATTGCTCAATTAATGGCAATCTTTGGATGATTGAAGATATGATTAGCTGGCGCATTCAATCATGGATTACAACCAGATTTACTTATTTCCCAAGGAGATCTATACAGCTGTTATAAAAAGATTTGATTGGAAAATAGTTTTAGGGTTTTCAAGATATCCAAGCCTAGCAGAAATTCAATCAGAATATTTGGTGAATATATAGTTTCCAAATATGGAGATCTTTTAAGAAATAAAAGATTGAAGACCTTGATTGTAGCAGAAGTTTTCTGCTAGCTTTGTAACAGCAAAGGAGAAGCTTGCTGCGATTTTTGAAGGCCCAAATCCAGTTGGGTGGTTAGGTTATAAATAGAAGATTGTAAACTAGGTTTTGTAAGCCTCAAACAATATAGAATTAGAGGTGTGTGTGAGGTAAACCTCCCAACCTGTGGGAAGGTTACCAGGTGTTTCTCAATGCTCGAAAGCATGAGATTATTTGTAACTCAAAGCTTGTAGGCAAGAGTTGTTATGTTCTTGAACGAAGCTGTGAAGCATGTTCAAGTTGTTTAAACATTACATTGTAATTGTAGTGATAGGAATGGAAACTGGAGGTTTCTATCTAGGAGTTCCTAGGTATAGATTGCATTGGGTAGGGATTAAGTGAAGAGTTGTAAACGGGGGAGTTTAACTCTGAATTAATACTGCTAATAGTGGATCTTCTTCCTGGCTTGGTATGCCCCCAGAGTAGGTAATGTTGTACCGAACTGGGTTAACAATTACTGGTGTTTTTACCTTCTGCACACTATATTCTGTCTGTTATAACTCAGTCTGGTTTTAGTCTGTTTATGAAGAGAATAACAGACCTGACACATAGCCTGCAGTCTGAATGCAAAACAGAATGTTATGACATTCATCATTGACTGCTAATATTGATGTATAGACTGGTTGGTCTGTTACAGTTCAACCATCTGTAATGTTGGAACAGGTGGTGTTCAAATCAATGTTGAGACATCATGCTGATAACTGGGCAGGATCAATAAACATAAGTGTTATGTTTGATCTCTACTGTGTCTTTGTACTAGATGGACAAAACTGGATGTTCTTCTGTCCATGGTGGTATAGTAGCAGATGTCGTGACATCTGTGAATGTGTGCATATTATTACTGGGTTTTAATTTGTATAACTGTCTTGTTGTATTAGTAACAATGTTGGATCAGATGTCATGACTTCGAGTAGAACATCTGAACTCTGACTACACCAGAATTTCAATTGGTATTAGAGCAGGCATCCTGTTCTGTTTCTGGATGAGATCCATGGGTGATACTTTCTGGTATCTTGCAAGGAGTTATGTTAGTACTGATGGTGGAACCTTTGGAAGGTTCTGTGTTCCCCCTGAATGGTCCCTTGAAGTAGGTGGTTAGACTATTCATGACAGGAACTGTGTGTACCTGTCTCTGGAGGTTGGCAATTGGCCTTTGTGTGGAACAATTGTGCTAGTATTGGAACATATTCAAACTTGGTATGTTCTTGGAGGCTGATCTGGAGAAGTGTGTGTTCATAGGTTGAGTTGTATTATGATTTCTGCTGCATAATACCTGGCAAAACTCAAACTCTGATGTAGTTTCCCCTCATGTGGATGAAAGGCTGATGTATTCAAGATTGCATCATAATCTACTGAAGATGTCAAAGATACTTGAGTCTCCTCAAGTCCACTCATCATGACGTTCTCACTTCAGGATTGTAAGAATCACCTGATCACTGATTCTTTTACTCTCTTGGGTAGTGTATATGAAGATCTTGAAGACTTTCAAGGAGGGTTTTGTTCCAAGGAGGTGGAACTAATGTTCTATGTGATGTTAGAACATGTTGTTCAACAAGTATGCAACTACTGGTTGAAGAGAAGATGTGTTTAGGTGTCAAACAAAGGGATACGTTAACCTACTCCTGACCTGGAAGAGGAGACATCTGTGTGTGCTAAGTTGACAAGGGTAGGGTCAACTATATGTGTGCTCAAGAAGGTCACTTTTAGACGTCTGATCTCTAGAAGTAAAGCTGGTTGAGATGTGACATGGTGCAATTTCCTGCTGTCTGTCTTATTCCTATAGATTGATCAGGATTGGATAGTTGTTCCCTGAAGTATTATGTTGTGTTGGAAGACAAGTCCCCTGGATGATAGAAGTCAATACTGGGGTAACCTGATTGATATGTCATTTGAGAGGATTGGGACCATGAATCTAGTTATTCAAACACCACGCTCAGAAGAGACAATTCTTTTAAGGAGTGAGAATATGAAGATTCAGAGATTGGTTGAGGTAGTATGCTCTGGCAATGCATAGCTACTATTGATGGGTGTTGTTTTCTTTCACCAGTACTTATGGTCAGCTGGAGTCTGATTGGTGTGATTGGAGTATGAATAGGTATAACTCATAGAGTTAATTGCCACCGATAGGGGTGATGTATGTCATGTTGAGAGATTTGTGTACAATGCATGGCTATTGGTGTGAAGTTTCCATGATTGTTAATTTGAGGGGGAGTTTTGGTTAACCTCCTCACGTTTGGTCAACCTAGGGTCTGGTTGGCTATTGATCTGTGTCACATGGGTTCTGGTTGTTGTGTGACACATTTGCAAGGTAGGATTCATCCCTCTCTTTCCTAAGGGTGAATCTAATCTGGAAAGATTCTCAAAACTGTTGAGGTGCTTGCAAGCAGAAGATGTTGACACAAGAAGAGTATCTTCAAAGTATTCTTATGGTGGAAGTATCTGAAAGGAAAATTGGGAAAGGATTTAAGATCAATGTCTACTTGTGCCAAGTACAAGTATTTAATTGATTATCCTTGGAACTCAAGATAACTGATGTTTTTAAAGATGATGGAACATCTCGTCTTCAGGACCCTGTGCAGAATCACATGAAGGATAGTACATTGGTTTATGATGTATCACTTTGGTGGCAGCAAAATCATATGATCTCTGAAAAGGTTTCCTGGAAAGAAACATGTTCAGCCTTGGTGTGTACAAGAAGAAGAAAACATCATAGTCCTGGTGGTGGTTACTTGGATCAGTTTACTTCTGATCTAGGTAAGGAAGTGAATTGGCTAATGTACACTGTGGAGTTGAGAATAAGTGACAACATTCTTGACATCATGGAAACAGCCTTGCTTTAGGAGATGGAATCCTTGGCATAGTTGAAGGGTTAGGTTCTAACTGGTCCTTCTGAAGACTCATGCATCAAAGTGTCTGATGTCTTTGGAGAAGAAACAGGGATTCATCAAGGTGTGAGCTTGGATGACTTAACTGCAAACCTGCAGGATAGAGGTGGTTTACTCTAACTTGGTTCCACAATCAAGTCTATGAGAACGTTGAACTCTTGTTCTGTGAAGGGAGGAAGTTCTTTCAAGTGGCAGAAGAAGGAGTTGAATTCAACAGCTAGATGTTAAAACACATTGTTGTGACATTTGGTTCAACATCAGAATCTTAGTTGGTGAAGTGGCACATCAACTTAAGATAGAAGGGTCTACAGAGTTATAGATTGGGTTCTTCAAAAAGATCGTTCTCATTACAAATCTTTGGAGTTGCTGGATGGAGAGGATATTACATGTTCATGTCTTAGAGAATCTAAGTTTTGTTTAACATGTAGCTTGAAGTTCAAGTCTCACTTGGAAGGTCAGAATATCTTTGGGAGAAGTCTGATAAATGTGGAGAGGTCAAAAAGTGGCATTTGACTTTTTCATATGAGGATTCATGAAGGAGGTAATCAACCAGTGGTAATTGGTCTATCTCAGAAGTGAGTTCGAAGAATCAAGATAATCAACACATGGCAGCTGATTACTCTTGAGGAAAGTCTGAGACAAATTACTTTTGAGCAGAAAAGTAGTAAGTTGAAGACAAAAGGAGGTGTTTTCTATTCATCTCTTGGAGCTTGTGGTAGGAGTTCTGAGCTATCTATGGAAGATTATCTCTTGTAATGGGATGAGAATGCATATGTCCCAATCTTTGTCTGGATCAAGCTTGTGATTCAGTGATATCTGAAGAATATCAGATGGTATTATGGTGTGAAGTGGTTTTCTATTCTGGTTAGAAGAGAGATTGACACAGAATGTGGATGTGTTCAGCCAAGAGGGTTGAACAGAGGGTGTGCTCTTGAAGACATGAAAATGTGTCTTATGTTTTCCATTCATCAAGTGGTTTGGGTTCTCTTTGAATCAGGAAGTATGTGCAGGTCCAACTTTGGGGTGTTGGATATGTTCATGTGTGATCTCCAAGTTTCAAGAGGAGAGTTGGTTGTTCATGACAGGAGGAGTTCTGTCTTTGCACTGTAAGTAATCTTCAAGCTTGTGGTCTATGTGTTCTCAGATAACAAGGTATGGCACCTTGTTAGTTAGTGGGATGATGTGGTGTGTGTCAAGGCTGAGTGAGCAGAAGAATGTCTGACCGGATGTCATGACATTGCCTTGGACAATATTGTTATTTCCTTCTGAAACTTACGGTCATAAGGAAATATGGATGTGTTGTGTACTTCCTGAATATTCTGTTTTAACATGCTTAATGTTATAACATCTGTTCTAACTTTCTCTTCTAGGCTAATAGACATTTATTTTGTCTGATTGGTCACCTTTGGTCAATTTTGACTAAAAATGGGGAGAAGTGTTTGATATGGAAGTTGTATGTGGCTAGACTGGAGCCCAGGTATTATTGAAAGAGGTGCACATGTGCTGATGTTGAAGCAGATGTCAGTATGACATTCTGGCTGGTACAGGTGTGTCGCATTACGCGAAAAACCGGTGGGAAAACGAAACAACAGAGCCGCCACCGTGCGTTATTTATCCCAAAGGAGGGAAAGGAAACGCTCGAAGTAAACCTGGAAAGGACATGGTCTCGCGACCAGAGATGGATAGGATCGGGAGTCGGTTATGCGAAGGGAAGGTATTAGCACCCCTACGCATCCATCGTACTCGACGGGATCCACGCTCAGAGAGAATAGAAGAAAGGTTGCTAAATAAATGCTCAAAACTGCACACACACTGAACTGAAACACAGATGAAAGACGAAAGAAGGAGACTCGGCAGGATGTCGCATCCTGAGACTCGGTAGGATGTCGGATCCTGGGCCTACGTAGTTTGTCAGAAACAAACTTCAGAGTCAACGTAGTTCGGGGGAAAGCGGAACGTGCTCGCTAGGATGTCGCATCCTATGCATACGTATCTTCTCTAACCAGAGAAAGAATCAGAGCACTCGTAGCTCGGCTAACGCACGCCAAACAAAACACAAACAGGAACAGGAAAACGACTGCCAATCGCTGGACTTACGTCAGACTCCACACAAACAGGAAAACATGGAAACCGAATGCCAATCGCTGGACTTACATCAGACTCCGAACCAACAAAACACACACAGGAAACCAACTGCCAATCGCTGGACTTATGTCAGACTCCAAACAAACACACACGCAAACTGGAAACCGAATGCCAATCGCTGGACTTACATCAGACTCCAACCAGAAAAGGATAACAAACTCACACAAAAGAAAAGAAAGTGCCCGGAGAGATCAGCTCAATCTCCTGCCTACGTACCTCATCTGGTATGAGGATCAGGGCGACGTAGTTCCCCTAAACAGGGAAAGAACTTCTAACCTAACCAGAGACAAGGGAGATAACAGACTACTAGGGAGACTATGACTCGAGCCTAGAAGTTGTCATGCATACAATCCCTATGTTGAGGTCTCTAATCCTAACTTGCACAGGAAGCAAGCTATCCTAAACAGCACAAAAATCAAACACAAGCACAAGAGAGCAGGCACACGCACTATATGCAAACAAATGGCTCATACAAGGCTAGGCTGTAGAAACAAGCCAACTGGAATGGGGTGTTTTTAGCTTTTAACCCTAACATTGAGAGTTAGGGTGAAGCAGATGAAATGGGAAGTGAGGGTAAGACCTCACAGCTCTTATCCCTGGCCTAGGAGAGCTTCAAGCAATGAGAAAGTGTGGGAGTTCAGAATGAGGGAACTCTTCTCCACATGACTGACACAACAAGATCTTGGGTTCTTATTCAAATTGCATCAACACAGGGTGTGAGCAAATTGAATGACACAACTGAATAGCAGGGGATGGATTGCACATCCCTTTTATCTGCCAATTGCCTCTTAAGAGGACTTTACCTTCTTGGCACAAAATTAAACATCCACAAACATTGCCTCTTAAGGAGGGCTTCAGACAGGTGCCTGCCAACATAACATGACAGGTCTTCCAGACTACATGAAGATCAAGGAATTATACCTCAGTGGTATGCCAACCACAAGCAAGCAAAGCAAAGTTCAAATGAACTTAAAGCAACTTAAGTACCTGTGGAAACAGCTAAACCAATCAGTACAAAACTCAGACAAACAGTCAACAGTCAATATTAAACAGATAACCCAATATGCAACACATGAGCCATAAACACAAGTGAACCATCATCAAGGCCTACAAAACAGCAAATGTTAGCCAACAATAACAAATGAGCAGGCTCAAATGAAGGAGCAACATCAACCATGGAGATGTATACTTGAACCTGAAATTCACAACTCAAATGTGAGTAACAAACCACTAGGTCAAAGCCTAGGGTCAAAGGTGAAGAAAAAATCCAAAACAGAACTTGATATTTAACATGGATCATATTTAATCAATCAAGAGCAAGTCCTAAAAATAACTAAATCATAATCATCAAGCAAGTTCATTTTATGTGCAAGAGAAATCAAAGACCAATTCAAGGCATCCAAATGATCATCATGAATGATAATTCCCAATCAAAACAGAAATGATTCAAATAATTCTGGAAAAAATCATGAGTAATCAACACATCCAACATGATTATCACACAAAAAATCAGAAGCATCAGAGGTCATTTGGCATGGAAATTAAATTTCACAAGTAAGACAACCAAATGTGTGACACAAATTGTCACACCATGCAAACATGTTCATAAAACAAAAATGGCAAATGAGAAAAATACCAAACCAAGCCTCAAAGGTCCATTAACATGTCTAGAATTAGCATGTAAAATTTCATGTCCATTGGATTAAAATCAAGCATTTCATGATAGAAAGAGTAAAGCAAGGTCATAAATGCACATGTGTTCAATCAACCTAGAGCAAATAAAGTTCCAGCCATGCACAACTTTGAAACTCATCTTCATAAAATACTAGACAAAACAAGGATCATTTTGCAAAAAATTGGGAGTGATTTGATGCATTTTTCAATTAGATATGGATTTTACAAGTTAGCATACAAAATGGAATTCAAAAATGAACAAAGCACATGGAAATGGAGGGAAAACAAAAAAAATGGAATGAAGATTTGAAATATGCTTTCGCTGGGAATCGATCCCTGTCCAAATTTGAATGAGCGCGCGCCTTGCCAATGAAATGCTGCGTTTCATTAAATGGTGTGGCAGTCAACGCGCATGTGGCAAGGTCAACACAAACGTGAGCCAATGGATACGCTTACTAGGCAACAGCATGGTCCAATAAGAACAAAACCCTAGCACAGCGTGGCAACAACCAGAAACCGTCGCTAATTACCAGGAACCGACGTTACCACATGAACTTCATCTTCTTCATGATGAAGACGATGAAGATGATGAATGCTCATGCTCAGATTTCTAGAAAATTCCAGAAATGCCCAGATTTCAACAAAAATTATATCACTAGCAAGATTTTTCAATGGTGAGCAAGGATCTACAAACATCTAAGCTTAAAACATCAAGATCAAAGAGAATCGACAGAAAACATTTTTGCTTCTCCAACTTAAATCACTCATAACTCAGTGAATACTACATCATTTCACACGATTTTTAGCTCAGAATTCTCAGAAAACAAAGATCTACACAAATATGTTCATGAATTTGAGAATTGTGAGGTTCAAAACTTGACCTCTTGAAGAACAACAAGTTGAAAATGCGTGCTACAAGGCTCAGCAATGGTCCAAATCCACTCTATGATGCTTGTGGTGATGATTGATGAAGGAATTGAAGCTCGAACACGTGTGAATCCAGCTTAATTTGAAAACTCCATTGACACCTTCAAGCTTCAAGCATGATTGAATCTGGCACGAATTCTTCAAAATGCACGTTGAATCACACTCTAAACTTCACCAGGATCAAGAATTATGCAAGGAAATGAGTGTTTGTGTGAGGAATTTTGAAGTTCTTTGTGAGAGAAAAATTTGATCAAAATTCCAAATCTAGATTTGAAAATGTGAGTTATGATCAATACAGTTATGATTAACCTTATATATGTCCTCTTAATCAACCTGAAATGATGATTAGGCCAAAGCTAAATGATATTAGAAGGATATAAGGTGCATGCACAAATTTGAATTTTCACTCCATGCATGAGATGCACACGTGAACAGTGCATACCAAGGCCCAAATTCACTCAAAATTACATTTCAAACACAATGGCAATGGAATTACATGCATGTGACAACCAATTTTGATTTTGGCAAATTTCCTTCAAAAACTTCATGAACAAGCAAGTGATCATATATTCCAATTTCATGCAATGTGATGGATGTTTTGGAAACTTCATGACATGAGAAACATTTTGCAAAAAGAACCACCAAATTTGGAGTTTTGGTTCAAAAGATATGGCCATTTGAAGTTTCAAGCACACTTTGCAATGATTTGATCATAACTCCTTAACCATTGATTAGAAATTCATGATCTTGGACTTTTTGGAAATGGGAGAGAAATATCTTCAACTTTCATGTTGGACAAAATTTCATTTGAAGCTTCTTTGATGTTGGAAAGTTGAGTTGAAGTTGGTCAAAAAACTTGCCATTTTTGGAAACTTGAAATTACAGGTCACTTTCCATTTTTGTAAACTTTTGATCTGGCTTCAAAATCTTCAAGGTAGATGTTTGATATGTTGAATGAACCTCTTTGGGACATGAGTGAAGTGTCTCAAACCATTTCTCCATCTCCTAGCCCTCAGTTGACTTGCAGTTGACTTTTATGAGCCTCAGATGACTTGAAACTGCACTATGGACTTTGAGCCTTCAACACTTGGCCAACTTGCATCAAAATGAACCTTGGGTTGTGTAAGCTCTCTAGAACAGCCATAGGGCCTTCATCTCATGGAAAAACCCTTGCTCTCTTGCACAGATGGATTCTCCTGATCAGTTTTGACTGATGCAATGCAATGGACTATGCAATGTGAATGCAATGTTAATGACCTAAAAATGAAATGAATGTACAAATGGGAGGTGCAAATTTGAGGTGCTACAGCTGCCCCTATTCAATCAACTGGGAACCTGAACGGATGAGAGCACCGGCTGTCAGACCTTCAAGGTAAACAGGGATTGAATACCAAAGAACCGTAGAAATTTGCACTCTGCGGGGATCCAAGAAAAGAAAGTTCACCAATAGTAACTTCCACTAGGATCTGATATTTATCACGGGACCAGACAAGATGTTTACCAACGACTCCACTGGGGATTTTGATTTATTTTTTTCAGAAAAAGGGACTACAACCAGACATCGAAAGATGATGAATGGGAGAAAGAGATCACAACTAGACGCCAACGGACGACTAGGAAAAACTCGACGTTTACCGACACCAATGGAGAGGTGACCAGACATCAACGGATGAATGGGAAGACTCGACCAGACGTCAACGGAAGAACGGGAGAAGCTCGACATTTATCGACACCAACAGAGAGGTGACCAGCCATCAACGGATGAATGGGAAGACTCGACCAGACGTCAACGGATGAATGGGAAGACTCGACCAGACGTCAACGGACGAACGGGATAAGCTCGGCGTTTATCGACACCAACGGAGAGGTGACCAGACATCAACGGATGAATGGAAAAGGATACAACCAGACGTCAACAGACGAATGGGAAAAACTCAACGTTTACCGACACCAACGGAGAGGTGACCAGACATCAACGGATGAACTAGGAAGACTCGACCAGACGTCAACGGACGAACGGGAGAAGCTCGACGTTTATCGACACCAACGGAGAGGTGACCAGACATCAACGGATGAATGGAAAAGGATACAACCAGACGTCAACAGACAAATGAGAAAAACTCAACGTTTACCGACACCAACGGAGAGGTGACCAGACATCAACGGATGAATGGGAAGACTCGACCAGACGTCAACGGACGAACGAGAGAAGCTCGACGTTTATCGACACCAACGGAGAGGTGACCAGACATCAACGGATGAATGGAAAAGGATACAACCAGACGTCAAAGGACGAATGGGAAAAACTCAACGTTTACCGACACCAACGAAGAGGTGACCAGACATCAACGGATGAATGGGAAGACTCGACCAGACGTCAACGGACGAACGGGAGAAGCTCGACGTTTATCGACACCAACGGAGAGGTGACCAGACATCAACAGATGAATGGAAAAGGATACAACCAGACGTCAAAGGACGAATGGGAAAAACTCAACGTTTACCGACACCAACGGAGAGGTGACCAGACATCAACGGATGAACTGGGAAGACTCGACCAGACGTCAACGGACGAACGGGAGAAGCTCGACGTTTATCGACACCAACAGAGAGGTGACCAGACATCAACGGATGAATTGGGAAGACTCGAAGAAAGGGGTGAGGTGTTACCGGTTAGTAGGTAACAAGTTCGGGAAGAAGGAATATCTAAGAACGGTGCACGGGTGAGAGATATCAATCAACCAAAAACATCTGAGGAAAACCTGAATAGGCATGTTTCGACTCAGGAAAAAACCTGACTCCACAGGGAACCAAGGTCGCAATAGGGAGCAGACAGGAAGGAACACCAAGGATACCGGGTTGTAGGCATAAAACAGGTGACCGACCAAGGCGTGAATTGGTTTGTGTTCCAAAGCACTCATCATCCTGAAGAGAGCTAACAAAGTAATCTTGTTAAAGGATGGACATCCGATTCCACCAGGAATACGAATCCTACTCAGTTGGGGAAACACACAAAGGGTTCATCCCAAGAGTGCATGAGATATATTATCTATAGCCGTCAAAACGTAGATAATATACTCGCAGGGAAGATCATCCATAACCGGGTTGTAGGTTGACAAAGGATAAATCGATCGAAATCGTGAATTGGTGTGTGTTCCAAAACACTCATCATCCTGAAGAGAGCGAAAGCAAACTTGTTAAAGGATGGACATTCGATTCCACAAGGAATGCGAATCTTACTCAACTGGGAAGGACAAAACTTCGACCAAAGAGCGCATGAGATGTATTATCTATAGCCGTCAAAACATAGATAATATACTCGCAGGGAAGATCATCCATAACCGGGTTGTAGGTTGTTAAAGGATAGATCAATCGAAAAAGAAAGGCATCGGGATACCAGACTAAGTATGTAAAGATGACCAATCAAAAGGGGAAACCACAAACATTACCGGCAAACGGTGAATGAAAGAGGACCCACCGAGGATAAAATGACTTACTCGGAGCAATTATCCAAAAGGAAGGGGAAGACCCACTGGGGATAAGATTGCTTAATCAAAGCAAATATCCAAAGGGAGAAGGACTATCAATACCGAAAACTGGATAATGATAACCGCAAAGAGGGGATTACATCTACCGGTTCGTAGGTAGAAAACCACGGAAAAGTAATCGTCATCGACTAGGATGAGCACAAGGGTTGACTCCACAACGGGGAGAAAAGAGGATTCACATCTACCGGTTAGTAGGTAGAAGACCACAAAGATAGGACTTACAACTACCGGTTAGTGGGTAGAAGCCACAAATATAGGACTTACAACTACCGGTTAGTGGGTAGAAGCCAACAACTTCCGCTGAGGATAAGATGAATGAGTGCCGGTTAGTGAGCAACTATTCATTTATACCACAGGGAGGCACAAGAGACAACCAATAGGAAGCCAATTTAGGATCGATCCAAAAAGGCAAATTGAATCAAGACTCATCCTAATGAGGAAAGAACTCCATAGGGAAAACCCATCCCATTATGTGTGTAGGGAGGGAACGGAAATAACCGTCATCCCCGAGGATGTAACTCAGTGGGGAGTGCAGAAGGAAATGGTAGACACTTTCTGCCTAAGGAGTCGACTCTATATGGAGAGATCAGACACACCCACATCTGCTTGGGGAATTGATCCAAGCTTGCAAGATGCTACCAATTTTGTGGGGAGTAGCATTGCTCGGGATACCCACTCAACTAAGGAGTCACTTGTTGGGAAAACACCAACCTCTCTGCCCTGCTGGGGAACCCAGTTCTGAAATCGATCCAATGGCGCGATGCTAAACTCTTCCGACAACCCATTCTCGGATGGTCACCACGGCCTAGGGCTAATTTATGTTTGCAATGCTGATGCATGAGTTTTTTTTTAGCGCAATGCTCCATAATCATGGAAATGCTACGCACTGATGATGCAATATGCTATGCTTATCTAAATGATGAATGCATAAAAACACGTCTCCTTCAGAGACAACACCGGGGAGCTCAAGGAACTCTGCTGAGGATTTCAATACCACGTCAATTTCTACCCTGCTGGGGAAAGATAACCCTTGCTGGGGATGATCTCCACCGAACCTGATCCGCTTGGGGACTACCCTGCTAAGGGAAGCAAACAATGCTTATCTCTACTAGGGATAATTTTCACCGAACCTGATCCGCTTGGGGACTTCGCTGGGGGAAAACCATCAACACAAACCTCCGCTAGGAAGACTACCCACCTCAGCCTTGGAAAACAAACACAACTCTGCTGGGGAAAGGTGCTTAGAACCTGCTGAGAAACAAACCACCCACAGACAACTCCGCTGGGGACATAGCAAACTTTCAAGCTCAGTGGGGAACTAACAGTCTTCAGACTCGCTGGGAAAAAAGGCCATCGGCCGACCTGCCTGAAAAACATCTTTAACCCTGCTGGGGAAAAACATCTCTCCACCCTTAGGAACAATTTACCCACCGACACCTCCACTGGGGAATGGCAACCTTCCGGCTCTATGGGGAGACACCGATCTCGAATCTGCTGTGGAGATACCACTCCCAAATCCACTGGGGGAGATACGGCCTATTTGACATGGAACACCCGTCGATTCGTCGAACACCGACATTCATCATCCAACCACAGTGTCAACTTTCCACTTTTGAGAGCTCCCAAATGGTCTCTCCTGATTCATCACCTAGTATTCTCGTCTTTCCTTTGCTTCGAGACAATTGATCTTCTCATATCCGGGCTAACTCTCTAATCTTCAGACTTTGAAGAGTCTTCTTGATTACCCTCTAGGATTGTTGTCGCAATTCTTTCACCGTCTTTTCACTGTTCCTCTATCCCTTGCCCCTGATTGGACTTTGCGAGGATCTTTTGTCAACAGGCTCCATATCACAACCTTCCAGTGAGTGGAAACAAACCAACAACACCTGCAAAAAGATCGTTAGATAAAAACGTGCCCCAGGCGTGCCAAAGTTTCAACACCTAGGTCACTCAAACTTCCGAATAAGATTTCACGCTTTCAATCTTATAAGCATGCATCGGAAGGGATCTCCATGTTTCAAGATGCAAATATTCTTATAAAAAATAAACAGATGTTTTTGCAATCAAAGCGGTAATGAAGACAAAAACAAAATTATTTGACTGAACATGCATTTTATTGACTGAACGAAAGGTGGCTCAGAACCGAGCAACACACAGGAAGCAATCCCTGAAAAGAGGTGATCGCGCACAAAAGGAAAAATCTATCCTAATGGCAATGTGAAACCGTGATCTCATCGGGTTTCAACTCGGTTACACCCCATATGTCCTCAAGACTTTCCGCACTTTCTGTCTTCTAAACAAGACACTTCCGATCGATCTCTGTCGGGGATTATCCATGATGTGTTAACCAAAATATCAACGATTATGCTGGATGCAGTTGTTCGTTTCAATCCCTCTTTTGCCTGGACTGCCCTTTCGGGTCTTAGGTCCACCGAGATACCCTTTTTTGCCCAAGCCGCCCTTGTGGGGTTTTCGACTTGCCGGGTGTACAGTTTTTTCTTTTTATCCCTAATTTTTGCCCGAACCTTTTCCTTTTCTTTTGGTTCACCGGGATGCCCATTTTTTCCTGGACTCTTTTATTCTTTTCATCCAGCGGGTCTCTCTTATGAAGTATTTTTTAACTGCGTCCGCATTCACAGAGGATGGAAAATCCTCACCATCCATGGTCATTGACAACAAAGCTCTTCCAGAGAAAACCTTCTTGACCACGGATGGACATTTATAACCGTATATCCACTTGCCCCACGATCGTCTTGAGGAGGAAGGATCCTTTTCAATACCAGCTCTCCCACGTGGTACGCACGAGGTCTCCCTTTTCGGTCAACAACACGCTTCATTCACTGGGTACAACTGCCCCATGACAAGTAACTGCCAGCCTCTTTTCCTCCATTGGGCTCCTTTCATACCGAGTCCTTATCCACTCAGCCTTTTCCAATTTTACATCCACCAGGACTTTCCATGATGAAACCTGGACCTCAAATGGTAGCACCGATTCCTTCTCATACACCTGCGAGGAAGGCGTTGCCCCAGTAGATGCACGCACCGAGGTTCGATACCTAGGATACAAGCTTTGTACTCAGCCATCATGTCTTTGGTGCATTCAAATGTTATCCGGGCAGCAAAAGGAATGTGGGATCCCTTTGGCGTAACCAAAGCATCACTAACTCATTCACATTAACCCCCCATCAGACATCAGAATCCGTTTGGATTCAGGGTCAGGCCCCTCCTCCGGGATCGGTTACTCACAATCTTTCGATTTGATAACCTCGATGTCCTCATCAGGGAACTCAAACTTCCTTGGTTGATAATCCTCAACGGGCTGCTGAGCGAAGTAATCAGACAATACCCTCCCCTTTACTGCTCTTTGAGAGATATACTGAATATCATATTCAATCAAAATCATTTGCCCTCTCGCAGCCCGTCCGGTCAATGCTGGCTTCTCAAACACATACCTGATCGGATCCATCTTGGACATCCACAAAGTGGTATGAACCAGCACATACTGTCTCAGTCGGCGAGCAGCCTATGCAAAAGTACAACAAGTTTTCTCGAGCAGTGAATGTATTGTTTCACAGTCGATAAACTTTTTGCTAAAGTAAATTGCATGCTCTTTTCGACCAGACTCGTTATGCTGACCTAGTACACACCTCATAGACCCCTCGAGGGCTGTCAAGTACAGAATTAATGACCGTCTTTCCACCGGGAGGCATCAGAATCGGAGGTTCCTGCAACTTATTCTTTTATCTTTCAATGCCCCTTGGCAATCATTATTCCGCCTGCCCGTTTGATCTTTTTTTTCCAACAGCTTGAATGGGTTCGCCCATGGCTGTTAGATGAGATATGAACCGTGAAATGCAGTTCAATCTATCTAAGAAACCACGAACCTTTTTTTTTCTGTTCTCGGTTCAAGCGTTTCTTGTATTGCTTTTTTCTTTTTTCTCTTCTTTTTTTTTAGCAGGATCGACCTCGATTCCTCTTATCCGCTCACAATAAGCCTCAGCAGTTTACCGGACAGCACTCCACAAGTGCACTGGTTCGGACTCCACCTCAGTCTGAGTTGTCTCAATCGGTCAAACAACTTGGCCCGATCTACCAAATGCGCCTCTTCTGTTTGGGACTTTGATATCATGTCATCAACTTAGCATTCGATTTCATGATGAATCATATTATGAAACAAAGTCACCATAGCCCTTTGATACATGGCACCGGCGCTCTGCTTCACTAGAGGACAGTCTTCTCTCAATGGTAGCTTGTGCACAACGACATCGGTATCCGACCCTGGCATATCCTGATATGACCAGGCGAAGATATCAACATGCTCTTTCAACAGGGCTACCATTCTGCTCTCGATTCGCCTCTGAAGCGGCCCCAACTTTCACTTCTTTTTTGACCTCGGCGGTGCCTGGAATAACAATCTTGAATCGCTCCTCGTGCGGTTGAATCACTTTCTCCTCTTGTTTCAATGACCTGGCTAATTCCAGCAGATCACAATCTTCTTCGCCTTCTTCTTCGGCATGATAGATCGGATTGTCGAGGTCATACAGAGGTGTAACCGAATTGTTATCAATGAGATCAGGAGGATAGTCACTTTTGAGGTCGAAACAAGACAAATCAAAAGGAAATACAAAAAAATGAAAACAATCATTGCCATTTTTATTTTTATTTTTAAACTGCAAGAATAAATGAAAAACAGGGAACACCGCTTTTAATCACAAAACATTCATTTATTAATGATGCAAAATGTTGCAAAATGAAACACATGAGGTGGCCCTTACAATGGACCATTACGTTTCGGGCAAAACGTATGGCTTGCATGCAAACAGAATTGAAAAACATAAATACTACTCTTCATGACGAGTGACGGTGATGATCTTTGAGGCTTTCCAGTTTCCTGGTGCGCACGATCTTATCCACGAATCAAGCTCGCAGTCACTGTCAATCTCTTCACCCACTGCATAGGCATGACCTGGATCCAGCACTCCGGCACTGACGAATGTGAACGGTTGACGACGTCCTCTGTTTTGTCTAGACGACTCTTGATCTGGCTGATAGCCAACCCCAAACATATCCGCTTTCACCACAATGTCTATGATCTTTCCCCAACCTAGGGCTTCTCCGTTCTTCACCACTTCCATGGCCTGTTTGTAAGAAGAAATGGACAGCTTCTTCTCTTTCTCAGCAAGAATGGCGTTCTCCACCTTGACGGTTTCAACTGCCTGATTTGTTGTTTCAAATTTTTCACTGTCCATTTCTACTTCTATCATCCTCTGAATCGTTTCCCTCACCATTGCACACTCATTTGTAGCGACAGCCATACAACAATTGCCACCATCAGGGAAAGCTCCACTCTTCATCAGATGTTTTTGAACTGCAGACATGGGAGTTTTTAACTGATCCCCGTCAGTCACATTTGTTCCTCTCTTGTCCTTTGACATCACCTTCACCTCTACAGGACCATGCACGGGGTTAGCGTTATCATTCAGTGTTGGCGCCAAACTGATGGCCTTAGAATCCACCATATCCTGGACGACATGCTTAAAAGCTCTACAACCCTCAATATTATGTCCGGGTGCCCCAGAATGGAACTCGCACTTGGCGTTCTCATCGTAGTTTGCGGGCCTCCGATGCAGTTCTACAGGAACCAATATCCTTGGCCGAACTAACCCAAGATCCCTCAACCTCTTGAATAGAAGGGTATAAGTCACGGGTGGCTTATCAAACTGACGATCCGTCGCCCCCTTCTTCACTTGGCCCTTAGCTTTCTGTGCTTTTTGTTGAGGTGGCGGTTGTTGCTGTTGTACAGGTGGATTACCAACAAGAGTGGTTACAGTGGCAACATAAGGGTGGTAACGATCCTTACCGCGTTCTTTCTTGGCCTTCACACTACCTGATTCAACCTCCTTCTTGAGCTGACCATTGCCAGAGGGCTTCTTTACTACGAATGACGGAGCCTTTCCCTGAACTTTCTCCTTTATCATCCAACTTTCAATCCTCTCCACCCTCTCAGCAATCGCTTTCTGCCCCAAGCCGAGCCCTTGCACGACTTTGAACAACTTCCCCATCATCTCTTTCAATTCGAGAATGTCGGCGTTGGGTGGATCCATTAGCTTGGACTTGTCGGGTCTGGCAGGACGTCTGAGCGGGAGAGCTATGTGCACTGGTTAGATACTGACACCTACAAAACAACAAATAGGTTAATATGACTCACACATGCAATGTCTATCCGTATGAGGAGAATTCCGTCCTTTGATTCTGGTTTCATTGAGATGGATAACATTTCAACAATAACATTGACATCTGGATGTCTCTCAACCGGAATCTCAATCAAAAAATGGACCCTGAGTACGGATAGACATGGGTTAAATGCAGATGGATGCGAAATGGGAATGATGAAAATGCATGCAGGCAGGTCACTGTGCCATCTTCCAAGTCAACTGAGGATCAACTGTACCGGACCGGTCTCTGAACTGATTACAATCATCTGAGGGGCCGAGTAACCATAAATCCAACTTGGGGAGTCCCGAAATAAACGGAACCGGGGGATATGTCTCTATCATCACAGGAAATCCACTGAACGGATGACAACCAGATCCTCTGAACAAGTATCCTCAAATTCAACCCGGGGATCCGAAATAAACGGAACCCGCCGATAGATATCACGGACAGAACTCCGGCGTGTCAGAAGTAAGTACCCATAAGTCCATCTGAACCATAGTCACCATCACAGAATTACTGACGGAACCTGTACTTGCAAGAATCAAGCCCTCCCCTCATAGGTGAATTCTAACAAGGTCATCCTAAGGCGGATAATGGTCTCGACAATCGGGCAAAGATACTCAACGGGTTTGCCCTTTCGGGTGTGCCGTTGCAGCTCTCTTGAGATTATCTAAACCAAAGATCCGGGAAAGAACGGTCACCGAAGTCAATAGCTTAGATGAGATAACCCAACCTGAGTGGAATAACCCCAAACGGAAGGACTCTCTCAAATGAACCTCGTCAGGCTGTGGTGACACGTGAAATTCTAGTTATCAGACTTTGGATGTCACAAGGGTTGTTATGACATCCAATTCTGCACAGACAGGAATTATGCAGAACTTAACAGTAAGTGCAGTAAATAACACAAGTAATTGTTTACCCAGTTCAGTCCAACATGACCTACATCTGGGGCTACCAAGCCAGGGAGGAAATCCACTATTAGTAGTATCAATTCAAAGCTAAACTCACCCATTTACAACTTATCACTTAATCCCTACCCAATGCAATTTCAATCTTAACCTAAGATCAGAGTTCCTACTCACTCCCCCTCAATCACCTCAGTGATTACTATCTTTAAACAATATTAAAGACAAGTTGAAGTCACACTTCAAACAACTCTTGATTGTGCTTCACAGCTTTAATCAAGATACACAGCACTCACGCTTAAAAGATTTGAGCGACACAACACTTACAACTCAATGAACACCCTATGCCACAACTATCATCTACTTGATAATGGCTTGGCTTATAAGATACGTCTAATACAAGACTCACAAAAATACAGCAGTGAAGTATGATGGACACACAAAACCTTCACGCCTCAAAATCCCTGAAACTGAATGAAGGAACGCCTTCCTTTTATATTGCAGTATCCTGGGCTTTTGCACCTGTATTCTCCTGAATTTAAGGTCACGCGAGTTCCCATAAATTCAATATTTAGGTTACTAACAAATAGGCTATTTGTTAGGTTCATTGAATGTAGCTTGGTTGTTGATTTCCTGGATTTTCTCTCAGTTGTTGAATCCCTGAAGAATAGCCTGAGAAAAAGCTGAAACAGAAAACTGAACAACCTACAATTTAGCATATGCTGTCAGGAATGAATGTCACGACATTCAGCTTGACATCAAGGTCCATATGCTGAGTCTGTTTTTCCAGAAAACAGACTGTACAATTTTGCTGACCTGTACATGATCAAAATGACCATACTACAGTAACAGCTTACATTAATAAATGTCAAAGTGTCCAACTTAACATTTACACATTTGGCCTTAAGTTAGTTCTGTTATTCTCTTGAAGAACAAACTAAGTTACATGCTGAAGTATAGCAGAACACCACTCTGTCTAATGTTCAGTAGCTGCTGTCAATGATGAATGTCATAACATCCAGTTTGACATTCAGTCAGTAGGCCTTATGCCAGGTCTGGTCTTTCCTTGATAACCAGACTGGAAATAAATACTAAGTTCTAACAGAACACCTGCTGTTCTATTCCTTAGTATCTGTTGACAGGTATGAATGTCACAGCATCCAGTTTGACATTCAATAAATCTTGTGTTAGCTAGTCCTGCAGTAACTACAATGTAGTCACACATACATGTCATGACATCAGTCAAGACATAGGTACCATCTAGTGTTTTACCATATAATGCAGCCAATTAAACACCTACAAACTCCCCCTTTGGCAAATTTTTGGCTAAAACACTTTGATCCCCATAACAGAGTTCATAGCAGCGGAATCACACACCTAGCAGGAATTAATACTAGCTAATACACTCAGAGTGGCAGCACACTCACACATATGGAAGTTAAATAAAAACTTCACACAGCAGCACACACATACAGAAGTTACATCTAACCTTCAACACACAATCGCTGCAGGGGAGGAATCTGTCGTCATGAGAGTCTGTTGTAGAGACCCACTGTCTGTTTGTCAGGGGTTACTCCCCCTTTTTGTCAAAAATGTTGCCAAAGCCAACAACATAACCAGAGAATAACGACAGAGTTACAGACTTGGTTTTACTTCACAGTTTCAACCAAGTTTCCATCCACTTGATCTTGCTTCACAGCTTTGATCAAGTAATCACCCACTTTTGCTTCACAGTAGGTACCACCATATCAGATGCCATGATTTTGTTTCTGACATCCAGAACCACTCCTGCATGAACAGCATCCTTGAACTCCTGCAGGTACATTGGCCTTCTCACAGTAGGGTGTCTCCTTACCCTCTTGTATCCACCCTTGTTGCAAGTAGCATAGCTATGATCTGTTGACCAATCATGGCCTAGTACCAATTGTTTAATAGGCAGAGATATTAAACAATTTATCCCAACCATCAGTGGTTGCTATAAGGTCTCAGAGAGACATATTCCCAGTTTGCTCCTTAAGTTTTCAAACTGAGTAGCATCCAGAGCCTTTGTAAATATGTCAGCCAGTTGAAGATCCGTGGCTACATGTTCCAAAGTGATCACCTTGTCTTCCACCAGATCTCTGATGAAGTGGTGCCTAATGTCAATATGTTTGGTCCTGCTGTGTTGGATGGGATTCTTGGAGATATTGATGGCACTGAGATTATCACAGAACAATGTCATGACCTTTTGAGTGACATTGTACTCTGTGAGCATTTGTTTCATCCAAACCAGTTGGGAACAACTGCTTCCAGCAGCTATGTATTCAGCCTCTGCAGTGGACAGAGAAACACAATTCTGCTTCTTGCTGAACCAAGATATGAGGTTGTCTCCTAAGAAGAAGCATCCATCTGATGTGCTTTTTCTGTCATCAGCATTCCCAGCCCAGTCAGCATCACAGTACCCAAATAGGACAGGTTCAGACCCATGTGAATACAACATCCCATAGTCACAGGTCCCATTGATGTACTTGAGAATCTGTTTGACTTGATTCAAGTGGCTCACCTTAGGCTCTGCTTGATATCTGGCACACACTCCAACTGCATAAGAAATGTCAGGTCTACTTGCAGTTAGGTACAATAGACTACCTATCATGCTTCTATACAGGCATTGATCAACACTAGGCCCTCCATCATCTTTGGTCAACTTCAGATGAGTGGGAGCAGGAGTCCTCTTGTGCCTAGCATTATCCATACCAAACTTCTTAACTATGTTCTTGGCATACTTGCTTTGGGAGAGAAACATAGAGTCCTCCATTTGGTTTACTTGCATTCCAAGGAAATAGGTCAGTTCTCCCACTAGACTCATTTCAAACTCAGACTGCATCTGGTGAACAAATTTTTGAACCATTTGTTCTGACATTCCACCAAAGACTATATCATCAACATAGATTTGAGCTATCATGATTTTGTCTTCTTCATCCTTCACAAACAAGGTTTTATCTATGCCACCCTTTCTGTATCCATTTGAGGTCAGAAATTCGGTTAACCTTTCATACCATGCTCTAGGTGCTTGTTTCAACCCATACAAGGCTTTCCTCAACTTGTATACATGCTCAGGTTGGTTAGGATCACAGAACCCTTTAGGTTGTTCCACATAGACTTCCTCATTCAGGTAGCCATTCAAGCATGCACTCTTCACATCCATTTGGAATAGCTTAAACTTCAGGATGCATGCTACCCCCAACAGCAATCTGATGGACTCAAGCCTAGCCACAGGAGCAAATGTCTCATTAAAATCTACCCCTTCAACTTGAGTGTATCCTTGAGCTACTAGTCTTGCTTTATTCCTAGTAATTACTCCTTTTTCATCATATTTGTTTTTGTAGATCCACTTGGTACCAATGACGTTGGTCCCTTCAGGTCTTGGAACTAGCTCCCAGACTTCATTCCTTTTGAACTGCTCAAGTTCCTCTTGGATGGCAGTGATCAAGTATTCATCAGTCAGGGCTTCTTTCACATTCTTTGGTTCAACCTTGGATACAAGGCAGGAATTTGAGTTTATTCCTCTTGACCTGGTAGTTACACCACTGGTGGGATCCCCTATGATAAGATCCTTAGGGTGGTCTTTCTGAATTCTGATAGATGGCACTTTGGTGATTGCATCTACTTCACATTCAGGAGGAGGTTCCTGTACTTCTTCAGTCTTGACTGGACTGTCAGTTGAACTGTCAAGGAATGTTTCAACATCCTCCATGACATCGGTTCCTTCCTCTTTATCGTCCACAATGACATTTATGGATTCCATCAGGACATTGGTCCTGTAGTTGAACACTCTGTAGGCTCTGCTGTTAGTGGAGTATCCCAGAAATATACCTTCATCACTTTTGGGATCTAGCTTCCTTCTCTGTTCACGATCTGTGAGAATGTAGCATTTACTTCCAAAGATATGAAAGTACTTCACAGTGGGTTTTCTACCTTTCCATATTTCATATAGAGTGGAGGAGGTTCCTTTTCTCAAGGTGACTCTGTTGTGAACATAGCATGCGGTATTCATTGCTTCATCCCAGAAGTGCATGGGGAGCTTCTTTGCATGAATCATTGCTCTGGCAGATTCTTGAATAGTTCTATTTTTTCTTTCAACTATTGCATTCTGCTGAGGAGTTATAGGGGAGGAGAACTCATGACTTATTCCTTCAGACGAGCAAAACTCATCAAACTTGGAATTCTTGAACTCCGTACCATGATCACTTCTAATCCGGACCACACAACTGTCCTTTTCCCTTTGAAGTCTTATGCACAGGTCTTTGAAGACATCAAATGTATCTGACTTCTCTCTAATGAAGCTTATCCACGTGTATCTGGAGTGGTCATCCACCACCATGTATGCATATTTCTTTCCACCAAGACTTTCAACCTGCATAGGTCCCATTAGGTCCATGTGCAACAGTTCCAGAACTCTGGAGGTTGTGGGATGTCCCAGCTTCGGATGTGACATCTTGGTTTGCTTGCCCACCTGGCATTCTCCACAGACTCTTCCTTCATCAATCAGAAGCTTTGGAATTCCTCTGACTGCTTCCTTGGATATAATCTTCTTCATTTCCCGTAAGTGGAGATGTCCAAGACGTCTATGCCACAGCTTCACATCCTGTTCTTCCTTGGCTGAGGAGCATGTTGTGGAAAAGTTAGAGACTTCAGGTTCCCACAGGTAGCAGTTATCTTTGGACCTGGTTCCTCTCATAACTTCCTGATTGTCACCATTTGTCACAATGCATAGCTCCTTAGTAAACTGAACATGAAACCCTTGATCACACAACTGACTTATGCTGATGAGGTTTGCAGTTAGTCCTCTTACTAACAGCACATTATTCAGTTTTGGCACTCCAGAACAGTCCAGTTTGCCCACACCTTCTATTTTTCCTTTGGCACCATCACCAAAGGTCACATAGCTGGTAGTGTGAGGTTGAATATCTACCAGTAGATTTTCCATACCAGTCATATGTCTTGAGCATCCACTGTCAAAGTACCAGTCTTCTCTGGTAGAAGCCCTTAGAGCAGTGTGTGCTATCCTAGCATACCATTGTTGCTTCTTAATGGGAGCATAGCGCTTATGTGTTTTATGCTTAGGCCTGACATGCAAGGCTTGGTTAGGGAAACCATGAATCCAGTAGCAGAAGGCTTTTATATGACCAAGCCTACCACAGTGGTGACACCTCCACTCCTGGTATTTCCTCTTCTGATGATCATTCATCCTAGTTCCTCGATGTTGAGACATTGGCTTTGACTTCCGCTTGAACTTCTGAACTTTAGCCTTTGGGCGTTTGTGTTCAGTTGAGGATCTTTTCCCAAATCCAAGGCCAAATTTGGTTCCAGAATGCTGTCCCACCTTTAGAATCTATTCCAAGGTGTCAGTTCCCTTATTCATCATTCTGATGGATTTAGTCATCTGATTCAGCTTGGAGGTCAGCAGGGTTATCTCACCATTTAGACCCTCTATGACAGACAGTTGCTTCTGTCTCTCATCTTCCAGTTCCTTGATGAGTTTCTTTTGCTTTTCTCCTTGTGCACGCACTTCTGCACTGGTGGAACACAGCTTCTTATAGGCTGCAGCAAGTTCATCAAAGGTCAGTTCATCTGCACTTGATTCATCTTCAGAGGCACAAACACTGGTTAGTGCAGTGACATGTTTGGCAGATTCTCCTTCAGATTCACTTTCAGAGTCTCCTTCAGACCATGTGATAGCTAGCCCCTTATTTTGCAATTTGAGGTAAGTAGGGCATTCAGCTCTGACGTGTCCATACCCTTCACAACCATGACACTGGATTCCCTTGCCGTGATTGAACTTCTTATCAGAAGTTGATCTTTTCTTAATGTCAGACGGGATGTTCTTGACATTGGATCTACCTCTTTGATCAATCTTCTTCACGAACTTGTTGAACTGTCTCCCAAGCATGGCTAAGGCTTCTGATATACTTTCATCACCTCCAGTATATCCTGCTTCTGACTCCTCTTCAGCATTAGATACAAAAGCTATGCTTTTGTTCTTCTTCTCAGCATACTCACCCAAGCCCATTTCAAAGGTTTGGAGGGAACCAATAAGCTCATCCACCTTCATGTTGAAGATGTCCTGCGCCTCCTCTATGGCTGTGACCTTCATAGGAAATCTCTTAGGCAAGGACCTGAGAATCTTTCTTACAAGTTTCTCTTCAGCCATTTTCTCACCTAGTCCACCAGAGGTGTTTGCAATTTCAAGAATATTCATGTGAAAGTCATGAATAGTCTCATCCTCAGATTTTCAAACTTGGTGGTCAGCATCTGAAGTTTGGACATCTTCACCTTGGAAGTACCTTCATGAGTTACCTTGAGGGTATCTCAAACTTCCTTAGCTAGTTCACAGTGGTGTACCAGCCTGAAGATGTTCTTGCTGATTCCATTGAACAATGCATTCAAGGCCTTGGAATTTCCAAGAGCTAATGCCTCTTGCTCCTTGTCCCACTCTTCTTCAGGAATCTGCACACTGACTCCATCTTCAGCTGTCCTCATTGGATGTTCCCATCCTTTGTTGACAGCTCTCCAGACTTTGCTGTCTAGAGACCTTAAGAAGGCTATCATCCGAGTCTTCCAGTCATCATAATTAGAGCCATCCAACATGGGTGGTCTGTTTGAGTGTCCTAAATCCTTGTCCATGGTACTAGAAAGTAACTTCCCTAGATCTCACCCAGAAATTCACAGGCAGGGTGCCTGCTCTGATGCCAATTGAAATTCTAGTTATCAGACTTTGGATGTCACAAGGGTTGTTATGACATCCAATTCTGCACAGACAAGAATTATGCAGAACTTAATAGTAAGTGCAGTAAATAACACAAGTAATTGTTTACCCAATTCAGTCCAACATGACCTACATCTGGGGGCTACCAAGCCAGGGAGGAAATCCACTATTAGTAGTATCAATTCAAAGCTAAACTCACCCGTTTACAACTTATCACTTAATCCCTACCCAATGCAATTTCAATCTTAACCTAAGATCAGAGTTCCTACTCACTCCCCCTCAATCACCTCAGTGATTACTATCTTTAAACAATATTAAAGACAAGTTGAAGTCACACTTCAAACAACTCTTGATTGTGCTTCACAGCTTTAATCAAGATACACAGCACTCACGCTTAAAAGCTTTGAGCGACACAACACTTACAACTCAATGAACACCCTATGCCACAACTATCATCTACTTGCTAATGGCTTGGCTTACAAGATACGTCTAATACAAGACTCACAAAAATACAGAAGTGAAATATGATGGACACACAAAACCTTCACGCCTCAAAATCCCTGAAACTGAATGAAGGAACGCCTTCCTTTTATATTGCAGTATCCTGGGCTTTTGCACCTGTATTCTCCTGAATTTAAGGTCACGCGAGTTCCCATAAATTCAACATTTAGGTTACTAACAAATAGGCTATTTGTTAGGTTCATTGAATGTAGCTTGGTTGTTGATTTCCTGGATTTTCTCTCAGTTGTTGAATCCCTGAAGAATAGCCTGAGAAAAAGCTGAAACAGAAAACTGAACAACCTACAATTTAGCATATGCTATCAGGAATGAATGTCACGACATTCAGCTTGACATCAAGGTCCATATGCTGAGTCTGTTTTTCCAGAAAATAGACTGTACAATTTTGCTGACCTGTACATGATCAAAATGACCATACTACAGTAAAGCTTACATTAATAAATGTCAAAGTGTCCAACTTAACATTTACACATTTGGCCTTAAGTTAGTTCTGTTATTCTCTTGAAGAACAAACTAAGTTACATGCTGAAGTATAACAGAACACCACTTTGTCTAATGTTCAGTAGCTGCTGTCAATGATGAATGTCATAACATCCAGTTTGACATTCAGTCAGTAGGCCTTAATCCAGGTCTGGTCTTTCCTTGATAACCAGACTGGAAATAAATACTAAGTTCTAACAGAACACCTGCTGTTCTATTCCTTAGTATCTGTTGACAGGTATGAATGTCACAGCATCCAGTTTGACATTCAATAAATCCTGTGTTAGCTAGTCCTGCAGTAACTACAATGTAGTCACACATACATGTCATGACAATAGTCAAGACATTAGTAACCATCTAGTGTTTTACCATATAATGCAGCCAATTAAACACCTACAACACGTCTCCTCATCATGTCGTACAACATGTGAAGAAACATGAGACCACACTAATCCTAGGTGTATACTCAGGCCTGGGTATTGGGCCTCACTCAGAACACCCACCCCAAATCAGAGGAAGCCACCTGTACAGAATCCAATATGATGACAGTATGATGCATGCAAGTATCTATGCAAGTATATACAATCACAGCATAATAAAAATAAATGCAATAAATAAGCAGTAAAAGCAACCACAACCATCCTAAAGAGCACTAGGATTGACTCGCTTAGGGAAGATGGACCAGCAAGAGGTCAACTTCTCTAGTATTTCCCCAGCAAAGTCGCCAGCTGTCGCATTACGCGAAAAACCAGCGGGAAAACGAAACAACAGAGCCGCCACCGTGCGTTATTTATCCCAAAGGACGGAAAGGAAACGCTCGAAGTAAACCTGGAAAGGACATGGTCTCGCGACCAGAGATGGATAGGATCGGGAGTCGGTTATGCGAAGGGAAGGTATTAGCACCCCTACGCATCCGTCGTACTCGACGGGATCCACGCTCAGAGAGAATAGAAGAAAGGTTGCTAAATAACTGCTCAAAACTGCACACACACTGAACTAAAACACAGATGAAAGACGGAAGAGGAGACTCGGCAGGATGTCGCATCCTGAGACTCGGCAGGATGTCTCATCCTGGGCCTACGTAGTTTGTCAGAAACAAACTTCAGAGTCGACGTAGTTCGGGGGAAAGCGGAACGTGCTCGCTAGGATGTCGCATCCTATGCATACGTATCTTCTCTAACCAGAGAAAGAATCAGAGCACTCGTAGCTCGGCTAACGCACACCAAACAAAACACAAATAGGAACAGGAAACCGACTGCCAATCGCTGGACTTACGTCAGACTCCACACAAACAGGCAAACATGGAAACCGAATGCCAATCGTTGGACTTACATCAGACTTCGAACCAACAAAACACACACAGGAAACCAACTGCCAATCGTTGGACTTATGTCAGACTCCAAACAAACACACACGCAAACTGGAAACCAAATGCCAATCGCTGGACTTACATCAGACTCCAACCAGAAAAGGATAACAAACTCACACAAAAGAAAAGAAAGTGCCCGGAGAGATCAGCTCAATCTCCTGCCTACATACCTCGTCTGGTATGAGGATCAGGGCGACGTAGTTCCCCTAAACAGGGAAAGAACTTCTAACCTAACCAGAGACAAGGGAGATAACAGACTACTAGGGAGACTACGACTCGAGCCTAGAAGTTGTCATGCATACAATCCCTATGTTGAGGTCTCTAATCCTAACTTGCACAGGAAGCAAGCTATCCTAAACAACACAAAAATCAAACACAAGCACAAGAGAGCAAGCACACACACTATATGCAAATAAATGGCTCATACAAGGCTAGGCTGTAGAAACAAGCCAACTGGAATGGGGTGTTTTTAGCTCTTAACCCTAACATTGAGAGTTAGGGTGAAGCAGATGAAATGGGAAGTGAGGGTAAGACCTCACAGCTCTTATCCCTGGCCTGGGAGAGCTTCAAGCAATGAGAAAGTGTGGGAGTTCAGAATGAGGGAACTCTTCTCCACATGACTGACACAACAAGATCTTGGGTTCTTATTCAAATTGCATCAACACAGGGTGTGAGCAAAGTGAATGACACAACTGAATAGCAGGGGATGGATTGCACATCCCTTTTATCTGCCAATTGCCTCTTAAGAGGACTTTACCTGCTTGGCACAAAATTAAACATCCACAAACATTGCCTCTTAAGGAGGGCTTCAGACAGGTGCCTGCCAACATAACATGACAGGTCTTCCAGACTACATGAAGATCAACGAATTATACCTCAGTGGTATGCCAACCACAAGCAAGCAAAGCAAAGTTCAAATGAACTTAAAGCAACTTAAGTACCTGTGGAAACAACTAAACCAATCAGTACAAAACTCAAACAAACAGTCAACAGTCAATATCAAACAGATAACCCAATATGCAACACATGAGCCATAAACACAAGTGAACCATCATCAAGGCCTACAAAACAGCAAATGTTAGCCAACAATACCAAATGAGCAGGCTCAAATGAAGGAGCAACATCAACCATGGAGATGTATACTTGAACCTGAAATTCACAACTCAAATGTGAGTAACAAACCACTAGGTCAAAGCCTAGGGTCAAAGGTGAATAAAAAATCCAAAACAGAACTTGATATTCAACATGGATCATATTTAATCAATCAAGAACAAGTCCTAAAAAGAACTAAATCATAATCATCAAGCAAGTTCATTTTATGTGCAAGAGAAATCAAAGACCAATTCAAGGCATCCAAATGATCATCATGAATGATAATTCCCAATCAAAACAGAAATGATTCAAATAATTCTGGAAAAAATCATAAGTAATCAACACATCCAACATGATCATCACACAAAAAATCAGAAGCATCAGAGGTCATTTGGCATGGAAATTAAATTGCACAAGTAAGACAACCAAATGTGTGACACGAATTGTCACACCATGCAAACATGTTCATAAAACAGAAATGGCAAATGATAAAAATACCAAACCAAGCCTCAAAGGTCCATTAACATGTCTAGAATCAGCATGTAAAATTTCATGTCCATTAGATTAAAATCAAGCATTTCATGATAGAAAGAGTAAAGCAAGGTCATAAATGCACATGTGTTCAATCAACCTAGAGCAAATAAAATTCCAGCCATGCACAACTTTCAAACTCATCATCATAAAAAACAAGACAAAACAAGGATCATTTTGCAAAAAATTGGGAGTGATTTGATGCATTTTTCAATTAGATATGGATTTTACAAGTTAGCATACAAAATGAAATTCAAAAATGAACAAAGAACATGGAAATGGAGGGAAAACAAAAAAAATGGAATGAAGATTTGAAATATGCTTTCGCTGGGAATCGATCCCTGTCCAAATTTGAATGAGCGCGCGCCTTGCCAATGAAATGCTGCATTTCATTAAATGGCGTGGCAGTCAACGCGCATGTGGCAAGGTCAGCACAAACGTGAGCCAATGGATACGCTTACTAGGCAACATCATGGTCCAATCAGAAGAAAACCCTAGCACAGCGTGGCAACAACCAGAAACCGTCGCTAATTACCAGAAACCGACGTTACCACATGAACTTCATCTTCTTCATGATGAAGACGATGAAGATGATGAATGCTCATGCTCAAATTTCCAGAAAATTCCAAAAATGTCCAGATTTCAACAAAAATTATATCACTAGCAAGATTTTTCAATGGTGAGCAAGGATCTACAAACATCTAAGCTTAAAACATTAAGATCAAAGAGAATCGACAGAAAACATTTTTGCTTCTCAAACTTAAATCACTCATAACTCAGTGAATACTACATCATTTCACACGATTTTTAGCTCAGAATTCTCAGAAAACAAAGATCTACACAAATATGTTCATGAATTTGAGAATTGTGAGGTTCGAAACTTGACCTCTTGAAGAACAGCAAGTTAAAAACGCGTGCTACAAGGCTCAGCAATGGTCCAAATCCACTCTATGATGCTTGTGGTGATGATTGATGAAGGAATTGAAGCTCGAACACATGTGAATCCAGCTTAATTTGAAAACTCCATTGACACCTTCAAGCTTCAAGCATGATTGAATCTGGCACGAATTCTTCAAAATGCACGTTAAATCACACTCTAAACTTCACCAGGATCAACAATTATGCAAGGAAATGAGTGTTTGTGTAAGGAATTTTGAAGTTCTTTGTGAGAGAAAAATTTGATCAAAATTCCAAATCTAGATCTGAAAATGTGAGTTATGATCAATACAATTATGATTAACCTTATATATGTCCTCTTAATCAACCTGAAATCATGATTAAGCCAAAGCTAAATGAGATTAGAAGGATATAAGGTGCATGCACAAATTTGCATTTTCACTCCATGCATGAGATGCACACGTGAACAGTGCATACCAAGGCCAAAATTCACTTAAAATTACATTTCAAACACAATGGCAATGGAATTACATGCATGTGATCAACCAATTTTGATTTTGGCAAATTTCCTTCAAAACCTTCATGAACAAGCAAGTGATCATATATTCTAATTTCATGCAATGTGATGGATGTTTTGGAAACTTCATGACATGAGGAACATTTTGCAAAAAGAACCACCAAATTTGGAGTTTTGGTTCAAAAGATATGGCCATTTGAAGTTTCAAGCACACTTTGCAATGATTTGATCATAACTCCTTAACCATTCATTAGAAATTCATGATCTTGGACTTTTTGGAAATGGGCGAGAAAGATCTTCAACTTTCATGTTGGACAAAATTTCATTTGAAGCACCTTTGATGTTGGAAATTTGAATTGAAGTTGGTCCAAAAACTTGCCATTTTTGGAAACTTGAAATTACAGGTCACTTTCCATTTTTGTAAACTTTTGATCTGGCTTCAAAATCTTCAAGGTAGATGTTTGATATGTTGAATGAACCTATTTGGGACATGAGTGAAGTGTCTCAAACCATTTCTCCATCTCCTAGCCCTCAGTTGACTTGCAGTTGACTTTTATGGGCCTCAGATGACTTGAAACTGCACTATGGACTTTGAGCCTTCAACACTTGGCCAACTTGCATCAAAATGAACCTTGGGTTGTGTAAGCTCTCTAGAACAGCCATAGGGCCTTCATCTCATGGAAAAACCTTGCTCTCTTGCACAGATGGATTCTCCTGATCAGTTTTGACTGATGCAATGCAATGGACTATGCAATGTGAATGCAATGTTAATGACCTAAAAATGAAATGAATGTACAAATGGGAGGTGCAAATTTGAGGTGCTACAAGGTGCTGGAGTTACAGTAGCTGTTATTTGATGAATGCACAGTTTTAGGGGGAGAAAAAGTACCCTTGTGCATTGTGCATTTGTGTGTCTTACTAATTGCATCCATAACTAGTAATTATGTTGATTGTTGCACAGATTTAGGGGGAGGAGAAGTACCCTTGTGCATGTGTGTATTACTAGTAGCCATAGCTAGTAATTGTTTTGCTTCTGTTGCTGATTAAACTACTGTTAAGTTGTTTAACTGCTGATAGTTTGCCTTGTGAACAAAAAGGACAGATATATGTTTTAGCCAAAATTTGCAAAAGGGGGAGTTTTGTTAATTCTAAGTGTTGGCAGCAATTTTGGTAAAACAAAGAGTGTTCACAAGATGTCATGTGTGATGTCTTAACATGAGATATCCTATGTACCTGCTGGAGTTAAAGAACATGTGCAAGCAGGATTGTTTCAGAATGCCACTTACAATGACAAGGCTTCTGATATTGGTTGTACCTGCTGGAGCTTATATGGAAGACATGTTCATGCAGGATTGTTTCAGATGACATACACAATGTCATGGCATCTGATATGGTTGTACCTGCTAAAAGCTATAAAAGGAATTATTGGATTATGCAGGATTTTTCCGGGATGTCAGACCCGATGTCATGACATCCTGTAAACAGAACATTCAGTATGAATTTCTGGTGTTTTGTGATTGCTCAATTAATGGCAATCTTTGGATGATTGAAGATATGATTAGCTGGCGCATTCAATCACGGATTACAACCAGATTTACTTATTTTCCAAGGAGATCTATATAGCTGTAATAAAAAGATTTGATTGGAAAATAGTTTTAGGGTTTTCAAGATATCCAAGCCTAGCAGAAATTCAATCAGAATATTTGGTGAATATACAGTTTCCAAATATGGAGATCTTTTAGGAAATAAAAGATTGAAGACCTTGATTGTAGCAGAAGTTTTCTGCTAGCTTTATAACAGCAAAGGAGAAGCTTGCTGCGATTTCTGAAGGCTCAAATCCAGTTGGGTGGTTAGGTTATAAATAGCAGATTGTAACCTAGGTTTTGTAAGCCTTAAAGAATGTAGAATTAGAGGTGTGTGTCAGGTAAACCTCCCAACCTGTGGGAAGGTTACCAGGTGTTTCTCAGTGCTCGAAAGCATGAGATTATTTGTAACTCAAAGCCTGTAGGCAATAGTTGTTATGTTCTTGAACGAAGCTGTGAAGCATGTTCAAGTTGTTTAAACATTACATTGTAATTGTAGTGATAGGAATGGAAACTGGAGGTTTCTATCTAGGAGTTCCTATGTATAGATTGCATTGGGTAGGGATTAAGTGAAGAGTTGTAAACGGGGGAGTTTAACTCTGAATTAATACTGCTAATAGTGGATCTTCTTCCTGGCTTGGTATGCCCCCAGAGTAGGTAATGTTGTACCGAACTGGGTTAACAATTACTGGTGTTTTTACCTTCTACACACTATATTCTATCTGTTATAACTCAGTCTGGTTTTAGTGTGTTTATGAAGGGAATAACAGACCTGACACATAGCCTGCAGTCTGAATGCAAAACAGAATGTTATGACATTCATCATTGACTGCTACTACTGATGTATAGACTGGTTGGTCTGTTACAGTTCAACCATCTGTAATGTTGGAACAGGTGATGTTCAAATCAATGTTGAGACATCATGCTGATAACTGGGCAGGATCAATAAACATAAGTGTTATGTTTGATCTCTACTGTGTCTTTGTACTAGATGGACAAAACTGGATGTTCTTCTGTCCATGGTGGTATAGTAGCAGATGTCGTGACATCTGTGAATGTGTGCATATTAATACTGGGTTTTAATTTGTATAACTGTCTTGCTGTATTAGTAACAATGTTGGATCAGATGTCATGACTTCGAGTAGAACATCTAAACTCTGACTACACCAGAATTTCAATTGGTATCACAGCAGGCGTCCTGTTCTGTTTCTGGATGAGATCCATGGGTGATACTTTCTGGTATCTTGCAAGGAGTTATGTTAGTACTGATGGTGGAACCTTTGGAAGGTTTTGCGTCCCCCTGAATGGTCCCTTGAAGTAGGTGGTTGGACTATTCATGACAGGAACTGTGTGTACCTGTCTCTGGAGGTTGGCAATTGGCCTTTGTGTGGAACAGCTGTGCTAGTATTGGAACATATTCAAACTTGGTATGTTCTTGGAGGCTGGTCTGGAGAAGTGTGTGTTCATAGGTTGAGTTGTATTATGATTTCCGCTGCATAATACCTGGCAAAACTCAAACTCTGATGTAGTTTCCCCTCATGTGGATGAAAGGCTGTTGTATTCAAGATTGCATCATAATCTACTGAAGATGTCAAAGATACTTGAGTCTCCTCAAGTCCATTCATCATGACGTTCTCATTTCAGGATTGTAAGAATCACCTGATCATTGATTCTTTTACTCTCTTGGGTAGTGTATATGAAGATCTTGAAGTCTTTCAAGGAGGGTTTTGTTCCAAGGAGGTGGAACTAATGTTCTATGTGATGTTAGAACATGTTGTTCAACAAGTATGCAACTACTTGTTGAAGAGCAGATGTGTTTAGGTGTCAAACAAAGGGATACGTTTGGAACCTACTCCTGACCTGGAAGAGGAGACATTTGTGTGTGCTAAGTTGACAAGGGTAGGGTCAACTGTATGTATGCTCAAGAAGGTCACTTTTAGACGTCTGATCTCTAGAAGTAAAGCTGGTTGAGATGTGACATGGTGCAATTTCCTGCTGTCTGTCTTATTCCTATAGATTGATCAGGATTGGATAGTTGTTCCCTGAAGTACTATGTTGTGTTGGAAGACAAGTCCCCAGGATGATAGAAGTCAATACTGGGGTAACCTGATTGATATGTCATTTGAGAGGATTGGGACCATGAATCTAGTTATTCAAACACCACGCTCAGAAGAGACAATTCTTTCAAGGAGTGAGAATATGAAGATTCAGAGATTGGTTGAGGTAGTATGCTCTGGCAATGCATAGCTACTATTGATGGGTGTTGTTTTCTTTCACCAGTACTTATGGTCAGCTGGAGTCTGATTGGTGTGATTGGAGTATGAATAGGTATAACTCATAGAGTTAATTGCCACCGATAGGGGTGATGTATGTCATGTTGAGAGATTTGTGTACAATGCATGGCTATTGGTGTGAAGTTTCCATGATTGGTAATTTGAGGGGGAATTTTGGTTAACCTCCTCACGTTTGGTCAGCCTAGGGTCTGGTTGGCTATTGACCTGTGTCACATGGGTTCTGGTTGTTGTGTGACACATTTGCAAGGTAGGATTCATCCCTCTCTTTCCTAAGTGTGAATCTAATCTGGAAAGATTCTCAAAACTGTTGAGGTGCTTGCAAGCAGAAGATGTTGACACAAGAAGAGTATTTTCAAAGTATTCTTATGGTGGAAGTATCTGAAAGGAAAATTGGGAAAGGATTTAAGATCAATGTCTACTTGTGCCAAGTACAAGTATTTAATTGATTATCCTTGGAACTCAAGATAACTGATGTTTTTAAAGATGTTGGAACATCTCGTCTTCAAGACCCTGTGCAGAATCACAGGAAGGATAGTACATTGGTTTATGATCTATCACTTTGGTGGCAGCAAAAGCATATGATCTCTGAAAAGGTTTCCTGGCAAGAAACATGTTCAGCCTTGGTGTGTACAAGAAGAAGAAAACATCATAGTCCTGATGGTGGTTACTTGGATCAGTTTACTTCTGATTTAGGTAAGGAAGTGCATTGGCTAATGCATACTGTGGAGTTAATAATAAGTGACAGCATTCTTAACATCATGGAAACAACCTTGCTTTAGGAGGTGGAATCCTTGGCATAGCTGAAGGGTTAGGTTCTAACTGGTCCTTCTGAAGAATCATGCATCAAAGTGTCTGATGTCTTTGGAGAAGAAGCAGGGCTTCATCAAGGTGTGAGCTTGGATGACTTAACTGCAAACCTGCAGGATAGAGGTGGTTTACTCTAACTTGGTTCCACAATCAAGTCTATGAGAACGTTGAACTCTTGTTCTGTGAAGGGAGGAAGTTCTTTCAAGTGGCAGAAGAAGGAGCTGAATTCAACAGCTAGATGTTAAAACACACTATTGTGACATTTGGTTCAACATCAGAATCTTAGTTGGTGAAGTGGCACATCAACTTAAGATAGAAGGGTCTACAGAGTTGTAGATTGGGTTCTTCAAAAAGGTCGTTCTCATTACAGCTCTTTGGAGTTGCTGAATGGAGAGGATATTACATGTTCATGTCTTAGAGAATCTAAGTTTTGTTTAACATGTAGCTTGAAGTTCAAGTCTCACTTGGAAGGTCAGAATATCTTTGGGAGAAGTCTGATAAACGTGGAGAGGTCAAAAAGTGGCATTTGACTTTTTCATATAAGGATTCATGAAGGAGGTAATCAACCAGTGGCATATGGTCTATCTCAGAAGTGAGTTCGAAGAATCAAGATAATCAACACATGGCAGCTGATTACTCTTGAGGAAAGTCTGAGAAAAATTACTTTTGAGCAGAAAAGTAGTAAGTTGAAGACAAAGCGAGGTGTTTTCTATTCATCTCTTGGAGCTTGTGGTAGGAGTTCTGAGATATCTATGGAAGATTATCTCTTGTAATGGGATGAGAATGCATATGTCCCAATCTTTTTCTGGATCAAGCTTGTGATTCAGTGATATCTGAAGAATATCAGATGGTGTTATGGTGTGAAGTGGTTTTCTGTTCTGGTTAGAAGAGAGATTGACACAGATTGTGGATGTGTTCAGCCAAGAGGGTTGAACAGAGGGTGTTCTCTTGAAGACATGAAGATGCGTCTTATGTTTTCCATTCATCAAGTGGTCTGGGTTCTCTTTGAATCAGGAAGTATGTGCAGGTCCAACTTTGGGGTTTTGGATATGTTCCTGTGTGATCTCTAAGTTTCAAGAGGAGAGTTGGTGTTTCATGACAGGAGGAGTTCTGTCTTTGCACTGCAAGTAATCTTCAAGCTTGTGGTCTATGTGTTCTCAGATAACAAGGTATGGCACCTTGTTAGTTAGTGGGATGATGTGGTGTTTGTCAAGGCTGAGTGAGCAGAAGAATGTCTGACCGGATGTCATGACATTGCCTTGGACAATATTGTTATTTCCTTCTGAAACTTACAGTCATAACAAAATATGGATGTGTTGTGTACTTCCTGAATATTCTGTTTTAACATGCTTAATGTTATAACATCTGTTCTAACTTTCTCTGCTAGGCTAATAGACATTTATTTTGTCTGATTGGTCACCTTTGGTCAATTTTGACTAAAAAGGGGGAGAAATGTTTGATATGGAAGTTGTATGTGGATGGACTGGAGGACAACTATTATTGAAAGAGGTGCACATGTGCTGATGTTGAAGCAGATGTCAGTATGACATTTTGGATGGTACAGGTGCTGGAGTTACAGTAGCTGTTATTTGATGAATGCACATTTTTAGGGGGAGAAAAAGTACCCTTGTGCATTGTGCATTTATGTGTCTTACTAGTTGCATCCATAACTAGTAATTATGTTGATTGTTGCACAGATTTAGGGGGAGGAGAAGTACCCTTGTGCATGTGTGTATTACTAGTAGCCATAGCTAGTAATTGTTTTGCTTTTGCTGCTGATTAAACTACTGTTAAGTTGTTTAACTACTAATAGTTTGCCTTGTGAACAAAAAGGGCAGATATATGTTTTAGCCAAAATTTGCCAAAGGGGGAGTTTGTTGATTCTAAGTGTTGGCAGCAATTTTGGTAAAACAAAGAGTGTTCACAAGATGTCATGTCTGATGTCTTAACATGAGATATCCTATGTACTTGCTGGAGTTAAAGAACATGTGCAAGCAGGATTGTTTCAGAATGCCACATACAATGACAAGGCTTCTGATATTGGTTGTACCTGTTGGAGCTTATATGGAAGACATGTTCATGCAGGATTATTTCAGATGACATACACAATGTCATGGCATCTGATATGGCTGTACCTGCTAAAAGCTATAAAAGGAATTATTGGATTATGCAGGATTTTTCCAGGATGTTAGACCCGATGTCATGACATCCTGTACACAAAACATTAAGCATGAATGTCTGGTGTTTTGTGATTGCTCAATTAATGGCAATCTTTGGATGATTGAAGATATGATTAGCTGGCGCATTCAATCATGGATTACAACCAGATTTACTTATTTTCCAAGGAGATCTATACAGCTGTTATAAAAAGATTTGATTGGAAAATAGTTTTAGGGTTTTCAAGATATCCAAGCCTAGCAGAAATTCAATCAGAATATTTGGTGAATATACAGTTTCCAAATATGGAGATCTTTTAGGAAATAAAAGATTGAAGACCTTGATTGTAGCAGAAGTTTTCTGCTAGCTTTGTAACAGCAAAGGAGAAGCTTGCTGCGATTTCTGAAGGCCCAAATCCAGTTGGGTGGTTAGGTTATAAATATCAGATTGTAACCTAGGTTTTGTAAGCCTCAAACAATGTAGAATTAGAGGTGTGTGTGAGGTAAACCTCCCAACCTGTGGGAAGGTTACCAGGTGTTTCTCAATGCTCGAAAGCGTGAGATTATTTGTAACTCAAAGCCTGTAGGCAAGAGTTGTTATGTTCTTGAACGAAGCTGTGAAGCATGTTCAAGTTGTTTAAACATTACATTGTAATTGTAGTGATAAGAATGGAAACTGGAGGTTTCTATCTAGGAGTTCCTAGGTATAAATTGCATTGGGTTGGGATTAAGTGAAGAGTTTTAAACGGGGGAGTTTAACTCTGAATTAATATTGCTAATAGTGGATCTTCTTCCTGGCTTGGTATGCTCCCAGAGTAGGCAATGTTGTACCAAACTGGGTTAACAATTACTGGTGTTTTTACCTTCTGTACACTATATTCTGTCTGTTATAACTCAGTCTTGTTTTAGGTTGTTTATGAAGGGAATAACAGACTTGACACATAGCCTGCAGTCTGAATGCAAAATAGAATGTTATGACATTCATCATTGACTGCTAATACTGATGTATAGACTGGTTGGTCTGTTACAGTTCAACCATCTGTAATGTTGGAACAGGTGATGTTCAAATCAATGTTGAGACATCATGCTGATAACTGGGCAGGATCAATAAACATAAGTGTTATGTTTGATCTCTACTGTGTCTTTGTACTAGATGGACAAAACTGGATGTTCTTATGTCCATGGTGGTATAGTAGCAGATGTCGTGACATCTGTGAATGTGTGCATATTAGTACTGGGTTTTAATTTGTATAACTGTCTTGCTGTATTAGTAACAATGTTGGATCAGATGTCATGACTTCGGGTAGAACATCTGAACTCTGACTACACCAGAATTTCAAAGTTGTTGGATGCGGGAATGATTTACCCGATTTCGGATAGCCCTTGGGTTAGTCCTGTACATGTGGTTCCGAAGAAAGGTGGCATTACCGTGATTCAAAATGAAAAGGATGAGTTGATCCCGACAAAAGTGGCAACAGGGTGGCGTATGTGTATTGATTATTGGCAGTTGAATACCGCAACTCGAAAAGATCACTTTCCACTCCCGTTCATGAATCAAATGCTAGAAAGGCTTTCTGGGCAACAATACTATTGTTTCTTAGATGGTTATTCCGGGTATAACCAAATTGCGGTTGACCCGGCCGATCATGAAAAGACGGCTTTCACATGTCCTTTTGGAATTTTCGCATACAGTAAAATGCCCTTTGGGTTGTGCAATGCACCAGCGACTTTCCAAAGATGTGTGCAAGCTATTTTTGCTGACCTTAGCGAGAAAACAATGGAAGTCTTTATGGACGACTTCTCCGTATTTGGTGGTTCCTTTGGTCTATGCTTGGATAACTTAGAAACGGTTCTTGAAAGATGTGTGAAGACAAATCTTGTTCTTAATTGGGAGAAGTGCCACTTCATGGTGACCGAGGGGATATTGCTTGGCCATAAAGTCTCTTCAAGAGGGCTTGAAGTTGATCGTGCTAAAGTTGAAGTGATTGAAAAGTTGCCTCCTCCGGTGAATTTGAAGGGAGTCCGAAGCTTTTTGGGGCACGCCGGTTTCTATCGGCGCTTTATCAAAGACTTCTCAAAGGTAGCTAAGCCTTTGAGTAACTTTCTATGTAAGGATCAGGTATTTCTTTTAACTGATGAGTGTTTATAAGCTTTTGAAATTTTAAAGGAAAAATTGGTTACCGCTCCAATTATAGTCGCTCCAAATTGGAATTTAAATTTTGAGCTCATGTGTGATGCGAGCGACTATGCAATCGGAGCGGTATTAGGCCAAAGAAAAGAGAAAAAATTTCATGTGATACACTACGCAAGTAAAGTTCTTAATGAGGCTCAAGTTAACTATGCCACCATTGAAAAAGAATTACTTGCGATAGTGTATGCGCTTGAAAAGTTTAGGTCCTATCTTATTGGGTCCAAGGTAATAGTGTGTACTGACCACTCGGCGATTAAATATTTGCTCACCAAACCGGACTCGAAGCAAAGGCTCATCCGTTGGATCCTCTTGTTGCAAGAATTTGATGTTGAAATCAAAGACAAGAAAGGATCAGAAAACTTGGTGGCAGATCATTTATCTCGCTTAGTTAATGTGGAGGTTACCGCCTCCGAGAAGGAAATCCGGGAAGAGTTTCCTGATGAAAAACTTTTCAAAGTTCAAGTTAGGCCGTGGTTTGCGGACTTTGCGAACCATAAGGCTAGTGGTTTGGTGCCTCCCGACCTAACTTCGAACCAAAAAAGGAAATTTCTCTCGGATGCTAAGTACTACGTGTGGGACGACCCATACTTGTTTAAATTGGGTGGTGATAACCTTTTGAGGAGGTGTGTTACTGGCGATGAAGCGCAAAGCATTCTTTGGCATTGTCACAACTCACCTTACGGCGGACACTACAATGGGGCAAGAACGGCCACTAAAGTCCTTCAGTCATGATTTTATTGGCCTACTATTTTCAAAGACGCAAATGCCCATAAGCAAAGTTGTGATAGTTGCCAAAGAAGTGGTGGGATTGGTAAGAGAGACGAGATGCCTCTCCAAAACATCCAAGAGGTTGAAGTATTCGATTGTTGGGGTATCGACTTTGTTGGACCATTCCCACCCTCATATGGTAATGAATATATACTTGTAGCGGTTGACTACGTTTCTAAGTGGGTTGAGGTGATTGCCTCACCTCGGGCGGATGCTAAAACGGTAATAAATTTTTTGAAGAAAAACATCTTTTCCCATTTTGGAACCCCCCGTGTGTTGATTAGTGACGGAGGGTCGCACTTTTGTAATGCACCGTTAGAAAACGTTTTGAAACATTACGGTGTATCACATAGAGTGACGACTCCATATCACCCACAAGCAAATGGTCAAGCCGAGGTCTCTAATCGTGAGATTAAGAGAATTCTTGAAAAAACCGTGCCAAATTCTAAAAAAGAGTGGTCGCAAAAATTGGATGAAGCTTTATGGGAATACCGTACCGCTTTTAAAGCTCCAATTGGGCTAACTCCCTTTCAATTGGTATTTGGTAAGACTTGCCATTTGCTGGTCGAATTGGAGCACAGAGCTTTGTGGGCTCTGAAATTATTGAACTTTGATAAGGATTTGGCCGGTGAAAAAAGAAAATTGCAATTGCTTGAGTTGGAAGAAATGCGCAATGCCGCATATCACTCGAGTTGGTTGTACAAAGAAAAGGTGAAAAAGTATCATGACAAAAAGCTTAGGAAGAAGGAATTTGTTCCCGGACAGTTGGTCCTTTTGTCCAATTCCAGGTTGAAGTTATTCCCCGGAAAATTGAAATCTAAATGGTCCGGGCCATTTCGTGTCAACGAAGTCAAAGAGTATGTAGCTGTTGTCATTAAGGACTTGGAGAAGAAAGAAAGTTGGACGGTTAACGGCCAACGTTTGAAGATTTATCTTGGCGGTCTTGTGGATCGCGAGAGATGTGCAATCTGCTTGGATGCTCCTCTGTGAGCATCTCGAACCGTCGAGCTTATCCGACGTTAAACAAGCGCTTGTTGGTGTAGCGGTGTATTCGTTACCATTGGAAATATTAACTAAATCCAAGGTAAATCATACAAAGTCGAGTCGCCACCGCACTTCTATTTATCCAAAGGAAAGGTTAGAAAGCGAACGAAAACCGAGAAGTTTTACAAACAAAACTAGTAAAAGAAGGTCAGAGATCTGGGTAAGGGGGTTGGTTATGCAAAGGGAAGGTGTTAGGCACCCAATGCATCCTAGGTACTCCTAGGGAGCCCTTTTCACAACTTGTTGCAAAGGTTATTGTTTATGAAATTGTTTTGTGCAAACATGATTGAAGAGATGAGAGAAGAATATACAAGTTTATTTACATTTTTGTGTTTGGATGGATGAACCCATTGCCTACGTACCCTCTCATGAAAGATAAGGATCAAAACCCCGTAGTTCGGGTAACAAATTTCAAAACAGTGAGTGGATTGATTGGTCCAAAAGCCTTAAGGTCTTTTGTTATCAATGGGAGAAAACTCGACCTGAAAAACCACAAGTCCACCATGTGAGAATAGCTTCGACATGCTAGTGAGGGGTTAACCCTATAATAAGCATGGAAGTCTTACAATTCAATCACTAAGGACAAAGGTGAGTATTATATCTACCACAAAGATAACTCAAACCTAATAGCTAGAGGTTATGAAAATTTTGAATGAGAAATGGGCATGGAGCCACAAAAGAAACACATTTGAGTGGGTTGCATTAACCAATTAGAAGTATGTACAAAATGGTCAAAGTTGATTTAGAGTTCATTTACAATGAGTATTAGGAAAAGAAAGTTTGAAAATCAAAGGCATAAGGCCTAGGTTTCTAATGTTGAAACCAAGTCAAATGTTTGCACAAAAGTTTTTGGTTTTGGGTTAAGGATGACAAAGGATCAAGGTTAAGCATGCAAGAGGTGAGGGTTAAAGAAATAAAACCATAAAACAGGAGTTCCTTTCTCGAGATCATAGAGATGATCCAAGTAAGTTCCTTTGGAATAAGGCAACACAAGGTAAAAGCAATAAGCAAGTCTCATAAGAGAACCACAGAAGGAGGAAATAGAATGCCAATCAATGGACTTACATCCAACTCCTAACAACAAAACTGGAAACAGAATGCCAATAGATGGGCTTACATCCAACTCCACAAACAAACAGGAAACAAAATGCCAATAGATGGACTTACATCTAACTCCTCAAAATAAATAGGAAACAGAATGCCAATAGATGGACTTATATCTAACTCCTCAAAACAAATAGGAAACAGAATGCCAATAGATGGACTTATATCTAACTCCTCAAAACAAATAAGATGAGCAAGAGCAAACACATGCAAAGCAATCAAGCATCACAATGCATCACACTCTATATACAAACAAGAGGCTCAATCAAATAGGAGGGCTTTAGTCAAGAGGGGTCATATCAACCTCGACAAACAAGCCAACTGTGATGGTAATCTGTGAGCTCTTAACCGCTAACATTGAGAATTAGGGTGAAGCTGATGAAATAGGAAATGAGGATAAGACCTCATGCTCTTAACCCTGGCCTGGGTGAGCTCCAATCAAAGAAAGTGTGGGGATCCAGAAAGAGGGACCCTATTCCACTTGACTGACTCGATACAAAGATCTTGGGTTATGTTCAAGAGCATCAGCACGTAGTGCAAGCATAATGAACGACTCACTGGATAACAGGGGATTGATTGCTAATCCCTTCTATCTGTCAATTGCCTCTTCACTTAGGAGGACTTAACAAGTAACATGCCTCATTTAGAGGTCTTTAGCACAAATGTAAACAATCACAATCATTGCCTCTTAGGGAGGACTTCAGCCAAATGCCTGCCAAAAAGGTGGCAGGACTTCCACACTACATGGAGAAAAAGAGTGGCTACCTAAGTGGTGTATCAACCACACTCCAAAGCAAAGCTCAAGCAAGAGCTAGCAACTAATGTACCTGTACAAAAGCCAAACAGTTAATATTGCATTCAGAAAACCAAACAGACAACAGTGGAACTTTCCACTATCTACACAATGTAAGTCACAAGTGCAAGCACTCAAGTGAGTTCATCATATCAATGGACCTACAACACAACAAGAGTTAGTGATCAAAGCACTTGGCATCTCAAATAATGAGGCCACACCAACCGTTAGTGCTAAATACCTGAAACACAAAACACAATTGGTGAGTACAAACCACTAGTACAAAGACTAGGGTCAAAGGCAAGTCAAATGACCAAAACAGAAGTCAATATTTCACATGATGCAAGTTCAAGCAATCAAGAAAATGTCCTCAAAAGGACCAAGTTCAATTCACATGGCAAAGGCATCAAATGATCATGTTAAAGCAAAGGCAAACAATATGCACAAAGTTGGACATCCAAATTAGAAAATCCAAATCAAAATAGAAAAGCATCCAATGATCATGAAATTTTTTATGCAAGCTTATCATGTTAAGAATGAACATCATGCAAAAAATTAGGTCCAGAAGAGCTCAAATGAGATGTAAATGAAAATGCACAAATGCAACATCAAATATGTGACACAAATTGTCACACCATATGTTCATGTGTCCAAAACAGTGATGGCATATGATAAAATACTCAAACCAAAGCCAAAAAATCACATCACATGTTAGGATCAAGCATGTCATATTTCACATCAATTGGATTAAACATGAGCATTTCACAATCAAATGAATGCAACATATCAATATGGCATCATGTTCAATCAAACAATCACAATTAAAAATCCAGCATCACACAAATCATGAAATAAATCCTATAAAAATCTAGAGATTAAAACAAGAAAGTGAAAAAAAGTTTGGATCAATTTAGACATGTTTACTATTTTTTATGATTTTTGAAATTGAATGAACAAAAATGAAATAATATGAAAAGTAATATGGAAAATGAAATGAAGAAAAATCAGCATTGTGCTTTCAGCCAGATTCGAACTCATGCCTGGCAGGTCAATAAAGGCGCTCATAAAAAATAAATCAGAAACAAGCAATGCGCCAGGATCGAACACCAGCGTCTAAGGTTCCAAGCGCGTTCAAGTAAAATGAAATGGAATTCAAAAATGCATAGCGAAGGAGTCGAACACATGTGCGCTAGGTCAAAAGAGCGCTCAACAAATAAATTCAGAAACAACGCGAGCGGAGAATCAAACCCGCGCTCCAAAGGTTAAGAAGCCTGCCAAAATGCTGCGTATTGAAGCACAAGCCCTAGCCAAACACAGACGGTGGTGGACGACAGTTTCCACCGTCTTCTCCGACCGTGTACACGGCAGAGTTGAGGTGCAGTGTTCAAATTCGTATGTTCAAGCTTCCTCCAGCTCCAGATCTTCTTCCTCAATCCTCTAATGAAGCTTTATGCAAGAATTGACACTTGAATCCACCTGAATGAAGCTCAATTTTAGAAAACCATAGCCATGAGTTTGTGCTCGATTTGCTTGATTCTTGACCAAATTCTTCAAACCAAACGTGGATTCCTACTCAATGATGCATGATGAACAAGATTATGCAAGAATTTCGAGGAATTGTATGAAGAATTTTGAAAATTGAAGAGAGAGAAAATTGAGAGGGAAATGAAATTTTGATCCAAATTCTGTTATTCTTCTCAATTGTGATTAAGATTTGGCTTATATATAATGTGTTAATGATGTTGTAATCAAGATTAGGCTTTGGTTAATTATGATTAAGGAAAAATGAGGTGTGATGCAAAAATGAAAATGTGACTATGAATGGCTAATGTGCACGTGAACAGTGCCATGTTATGCCTCAATTCCACTTAAAATCGGTCAATAAACAACATGGAAGTGTTGATTTGCTTATATGATCCACCAATTTTGAATTGTCCATTTTCCCTCCAAAATGCACATGTTTGAACAAATGGTCACATGAGCTTCTTTCATGCAAGGCAATGATTTATTTGGAATCTCTTGGTCACAAGGAACATTTTGCAAAAAGAGTGGTTCAATTTGGAGTTTTGGATCAAAAGTTATGCCATGTTGAACTTCCATGTATACTTTGTGATCATTTATTCATAACTTCTCAACCAATTATCATATGATCATGATATAGGACTTTTTGAAAAGAGGAGAGAAAGATCTTCAACTTTCATGTTCAACAAAAATCCATTTGAAGCTTCTTTGATGTTGGAAAGTCAAGTTGAATGTGGACCAAAAACTTGCCATTTTTGGAAACTTGAAATTACAGGTCACTTTCCATTTTGGGAAACTTTTGCAATGACTTCAAAATCTTCAATATATATGTTTGACATGATGAATAGGCCTTGTTTGAACATGAATGGGATGTCTCAGATCATTTTCCCCACCTCAAAGCCCTCAGTTGACTGCACAGTTGATTATTTGGTTTTCAAATGACCTTGACAATGCCTGATGAACTTGAACCTTTACCACTAGGGGAATTTGCTCAAAAATTAAACCATAGCTCATATAAGCTCCATATGATATCATGTGGTCCTCACACCAAGAAAATACCATCAGCTCAATGGATACTCTTGAATTGCCTGACTTGTGCTTGCTTAGACTGCGAAACAAAATGTTAATGACATATTTTTGTGCTTTTGGTTAGTGATTAAAACAAGAAAAGCAATGATATACAATGCAAGCAAGCCTGGTGATCTCAAACACTCACAGGAGATCCCAACCCAAGGAGAAGGGAAGGCAAGATGCACAAAGATCCTTGAGGCTATGTAATGAAATGATATGATGCCATGAGGGATCTTAGGGACAAAAATTAGGGTCTTACAGATGCCCCTATTTAAGGTCATTCTAGCCGGAGAAATGAAGGTTAAAATCTTCGTATCGACGAGGTAGAATGGGCTTAAATAATAACAAAGAGACAAATTTTGGTCCCTGAGAGACCTCATGATGCAAATGTATGTATGCAAAACAAATTATCTCTGTGGGGATATGTGTCCACAAAAAAGAAAAGAAATCTAGGAGAAATAGAAAATCCATAGGAGTAATACACTCACTGATGGAACAGAGACTCTAACGGGACTCTTACGGGGATAAAAAAAAGAAAAATGCGTGAGCAGGACACGACTTGAAATTGGAGACTTTACTGGGGAGTAAAGGACTGAAACTGCATGAGCAAGTCACGACTCGACACTGGGGAAAAGAATTCCAAAAGGAAACAAATCCGATGGAAAGACTCAAGTTGACTCAAAAACGCATTTATTGGGGAAAACGCCAACACAGCAAAACTATCCACAAAGGATACATCGGATAAAAATCCGGACTCAGGCTGGGGAAAGAGCTGACAAGACAACTCTGTCGGGGAAAATGTATGTATTGGGGAATATGCCAACACAGCAAAAGGCGAATCACAACAACAACTCCGCTGGGGAAATCTAAAAAGACTTTCCAGGGGAAGCACAAGGATGAGGTGTTACCGGTTACTGGGTAACAAGCTCAAATGAGACATGTGATCTGATCACCGGTTACTGGGTGAAAGAACAACAAGCTCGGGAAGAATGAATATCTAAGACCGGTATAAGGGTGAGAGATATCAATCGACCAAAACATCTGAGGAAGACCTAAAAAGGTATATTTCGACTCAGGAAAATCTGACTCCACAGGGGACCGAGGTCATAATAGGGAGCAGAAAGGAAGGAACACCAGGGATACCGGTTACTGGGTATATAATAGGTGACCGACCAAGACGTGAATTGGGGTTTACTTCCAAAACACTCATCATCCGAAAGTAGGGCTTGAAAAAGCAAATCGACTTACAGGATGGACATTCGACTCCGCAAAGGGAATACGAATCTTACTCGGATGGTGAAGGACAGAAGGCTTCGACCAAAGAGCGCATGAGATATATTATCCATTACCGTCAGAACGTGGATAGTATACTCGCATGGAAGGAACACCAGGGATACCGGTTACTGGGTATATAATAGGTGACCAACCGAGGCATGAATTGGTGTGTGTTCCAAAACACTCATCATCCTGGAAGAAATTTGAAAAAGCAGACTTGTTTAAGGATGGACATTCGATTCTACAAGGAATACGAATCTTACTCAATTGAGGAAGGACAGAAGGCTTCAACCAAAGAGCGCATGAGATATATTATCCATTACCGTCAGAACGTGGATAATATACTCGCATGGAAGATTATCCACAACCGGTTACTGAGTTAATAAAGGATAAATCGACTGAAACGTGAGTTGGTTTATGTGCCAAAACACTCATCATCCTGAAGAAAGCTGAAAAAGCAGACTTGTTAAAGGATGGACATTCGATTCCACGAGGAATACGAATCTTACTCAATTGGGGAAGAACAACAAAAGACTTCGACCAAAGAGTGCATGAGATATATTATCCATTACCGTCAGAACATGGATAGTATACTCGAAAGGAAGGAACACCAGGGATACTGGTTACTGGGCATATAATAGGTGACCAACCAAAGGGAGAAACAATCATTATCAACCAGGGATAAATGAGAGATGACTCACAGGGGATAAATTGCAAGCATACGACAATTATCCAAACAAAATAATGGGGGAAATATCGACACCGAATATTGGATGAAGATAACCGCAAATAGGGGATTACATCTACCGACTATTGGGTAGAAAACCACGGAAAAGGGTATTCGATTCCAACACAGGAAATACGAATCTTGCTCAACTGGGGAAAGACCAAAAGGCTTTGACAAAAGAGTGCATGAGATATATTATCTATTACCGTCAGAACATAGATAATATACTCGCATGGAAGATTATCCATAACCGGTTACTGGGTTAATAAAGGATAAATCGACCGAAATGAAAGGACATCGGGATACCAAACTAGGTATATAATGATGACCAATCAAGGAGAACCAATCGTTACCAACAACAACAGGGTAGACGAAAGATAACTCACTGGGGATGAATTGCGAGCATACGGCAATTATCCAAAAGAAGGGGAGCAACAAACATCACCGACAAACGGTAAATGAAGGAAGACCCGCTGGGGATAAATTGCTTACTCAGAGCAATTATCCACAAAAAGGGGAACGACCCGCTGGGGATAAAATTTCTTAATCAAAGCAATTATCCAAAATAGGGCAAGGAAAATCAATATCGAATACTGGATAATGATAACCGCCAAAGAGTAAGCGCCATCAACTAGGATGAACAACAAAGGTTAACTCTGCAAAGGGGAGAGAGTAGGATTTATAACTACCGGATACTGGGTAGAGACCACAAACTCTGATGAGGATAAAAATGGGGTTTACAACTACCGAATACTGGGTAGAAAACCATAGACTCCGCATGGGAAGCGAAAGGATCACTACTCCGCATGGGGAAAAAAGATTAGGTTTTATAACCACCAACATGATATAAAACCACAAATTCTGCTGGAGAGCAAGAAAATAGGATTTACAACTACCGGTTACTGGGTAGAAAACCATAAAGCAAAGGACTTATAACTACCGGATACTGGGTAGAAGGCTACAACAATAGGACTTATAACTACCGGTTACTGGGTAGAAGGCCAAAGAAATAGGACTTACAACTACCGGTTACTGGGTAGAAGGCCACAAAGAATAGGACTTATAACTACCGGTTACTGGGTAGAAGGCCACAAACTCCGTTGGGGATAAGATGAACGGTTGCCGGTTACTGAGCAAATATTCACTTATACCACAGGGAAGCACAAGAGACAGTCACAAGGCCAATTTAGGATCAAACCAAAAAGGCAAACTGAATCAAGACTCGTCCTAATGAGAATGTAACTCAATAGGGAAACCCATCCCAATATATGTGTTGGGAGGAAACGGAAACAATCGTCGTCCACGAGGATATAACTCAGTGGGGAGTGCAGAAGGAAAAATAAACATTTTCTGCTTAAGGGGCTGACTCTATATTGAGAGATTAGACACCCGACATCTGCTTGGGGAGATCTACTAGGGAGATCTATATCACCAATTAGCAGGAGACAACAAACGATAGATATATGGCAAAAAGTGCAACATGAATATCTGAATGTTATAAGTATGCATGTATATGCGTGTTTTATGTTTGATGAATGATGACGAACAGACATATCTAACACAAACAGGTCCAGGAATCAAACACCTGGTACTACACCCCAAGAGAGAAAGCCAGGATCACCGGAGAACAATCAATCTGCCGGGGATCCAAGACAACAAAATCTCTGCAGGGATGGATCATCAGTCTCAGCTGAGGAAAGGAGCTCATTGCACAGGCAAAAACTGCCACAACAGCAACTCCAAGTAACTCCACTGGGGAATCCACTGAGGGATATAATAGGAATCTGGGGAACAACCACCAAAAACCAAACTCACGGAGGAGATCACACTCGCTAAGGAGCGAAGATCGCACAAGTAGAATCTTCCACACACGCAACTCTACTGGGGATCAGAGACATCAGGGAATCACCCAATCTCTGCAGGGGATAAATTAACATAGATACAATCCACCATGCCACCAATTCATCTGGCGAATCAGAGATATCCGGAAATCATCAAATCTCCATTGGGGGAATGAACAACATCCATTCCAACCGCGAACCGGATCACGGCGCAAACAAATTCTGCTGGAGGAATAATTCCGCCAGGGACATTATCACGAAAGAAGCTCTCAAAAGGCCAAGCACCAAGAGCTCTCACCTGCTGAGGAGGAAGGAGGCAACAAAATACCTTTACCATACACTCTGCTTGGGGAAATAAACCCCAAAGGTTTCCGGAGGAAACAACAGTCGCAGTTGGAGAAACGAGTTCATTGTGCAGGTAGAACTATCACTAAAACTGACCCATGCTGGGGAGACCCAGATACCAGAAAACAGTATTTCAGCAAGGGACGAATCATCTCAGATAAAGCCTGCCATACCAACAACTCTGATGGGGGATTTGTCTGAGGAAATAGCAATATCTCATGCAGGAGATAGCATCATCATAGATAAGATCCAAAACACCAACAAATCAGCTGGGGATCTATCCGAGGAAGATAACATCATCAAGGATAGGATCCAACACACCAACAACTCAGCTGGGGATGAACTACCACAAATAACATCCATCACCAACAACTCTATTGGGGATGAACCATCTGACAAAAAGAAGGAATGTTGGGGAACAACCACCAAATACCGAACCTTCCAAAGAAAACACTTCAGATAAGGAGTGAAGATCACTGCTCTTCTACTAGGGGAGAGTGATGGACAAGCATACAACTCTGGGATGAACCTATATAGATAACATTCATCACCATCAACAAACCTGCTGAGGAGTTTGCCTGAAGGATAGAGGAATTATGGGGACCAACCCCTCAAAACGAGTCTTCCAGAGAGGACACAACTGCCGAACAGGAAAGACTGCTGCTCTACTAGAGAGATGAAGGTTTAAATCTTCAACAAGCGCTCTGCTTGGGAACTGCCCCACAATAGTGTTCAAACAACACTCTACTGGGGATGAACCACGAAAGTGTTCAAATAGCACTCCACTGGGGATGAACCACAATAGGGGCCCAGAGGAGGAAGATACAGCGATGCAAGGGATATGAACAAATGCCTTACCCTGTTGGGAATCATACCACCCTTGGGAGAGCACTGAGGATCTCTTAAGTATCTTTTATCATTGTGAATGTTCACTTTGTTTAAAAACAAGTTATGAAAAATTCATTTTTCAAAACAATGATATTCTATCAATTAAAACATGCAAAACATTTGTTGAATAGAAACAAATAAGAGTGCAAATAATTGGATAAAAGCTCAAATTTATTTGATGGAATGGTAGCCTGCAAATGGCAAGACTCCATAGATCTGTACAAGTTTGAAATTGGTGATATATATTGGAAAAGGGCTACATTGAACATAAGGACCATTTCTCCACCAATTCCGAATTCGATGTATTCGGAGCTTTAGTTGACGACGAATGAAGAATTTCTGGCGGATAATGTAGAACACAGTCTTGTCAGGATGCAGTTACTTGCCAAATCCCTAATTTTTGCCTAGATTTCCCCAGGATGAGGTACTCAATCTAGCGGGATGCAAATATATTCTTTTTTCATGTCTCTAACTTTTGCCTGGATCGCCCTTTTGGGTTTTCAATCCACCGAGATGCTCATTTTTGCCTAAGCTGCCCTTTCGGGTTTTCAATTTAGCGAGCTATTCTGTTTTTGTTTTTTAGGCGAAGTATTTCTTGACTGCATCTGAATTCACAGGACGAGTGAAATCCTCCCCATCCATAGTTGTTAGCATCAAAGCACCACCTGAAAAGGCTCTCTTAACAACATATGGACCCTCGTAGTTTGGAGTCCACTTGCCCCTGGAATCGGGCGCGAAAGAAAAGACTTTCTTGAGCACAAGGTCACCTTCTCGGAACACTCGAGGCTTGACCTTCTTATCGAATGCTTTCTTCATTCTCTGCTGATATAACTGACCATGGCACATGGCAGTCAATCGTTTCTCTTCGATCAAATTCAGCTGGTCGTAACGACTCTGAACCCATTCAGCATCAGTCAACTTGGGGTTTGAGGGTGTCATTTTTCTTTTATTTTTTGATTTTGATTTGATTTTTTTTTTTTTTTGATTTTGATTTTTTTTTACCCCTCTTTTTTTTTACATTTGTAAAAACCCCAATTTGACTGTTTACGGGTTCTCAAAATGCGGTTGAATGATCTTCTTTTTATGCTCAAGAAGACGGGTAATCTCGTCAGGAATCCTTTCAACATCATCTTCCTCTGCCTCGAATACAGGGAATTCAAAATTGGGAGATGGCGTTGGATCATTATGTTCAATGGGTTTATAAATCAACCTGCATAATGATTTTGATATGAAAGCTTTTTAGAAATCAAACAAGACAATCAATATGCAGATGAAAAGATTGCTTTTATTCTTATTTTTATGGTTTTTTGTGATCATCAATTTCATGCAAAAAGCAAAAAGTGAAAATAATTGGAAAAACAAACATTTAACATGCATTTATTGAATGAAAAATATCATTGTATTAAATGTTGCCAACAATGTCATCACTTCTCCTTTTGGCATGGGAGAAGGGTTTTTAAACAAAGTGAATCATTACTCTGACTTATGAATGACTGTAGGAACATCCACAGCGACCCAATTGTTGCAGATCCCACCAGGGATGACAAAATTGTCAGAATCCTCTGCATCCTCTTCCAAGACAGCAACAACTTCCTCACTCTGACCAGTGTGGATAAAACCTCCACTCTTGAACAACCCTTTCTCATTGAAGACCCCAGAAGAAAAGCCAATGCCATCCCGGGACTTGTTATCTTCCAGCTCAATCATTTTTCCTAGACCGGGAATTGCACCACACTCAATGGCCAATTTCGCATCTCGATAGGAAGCAAATGAAGGAGTTCTCTTCTCAACAGGCTCGGCTATAGATAAAGCTTGGAAAGGTTTTCCAACTTCATCCTCAGCATCTATGTATGAGAAGGAAGACAAGTGGCTAACCAGGAATGATCCCCTCAAAAGCACTTAGTCTGATGACTTCTTCCTTGAGTTCACGGTTCTCTTGCTCTAGATGATCCATCAATCTGGAAGAGTTGGCTCTGGTGTAGTACCGGTGAGTCAGCTTGTCTTCAAAATAAATGAAGAGCACAAAGTTAGACCACAAGACTAGAGGCTGAGAACAACATCTGCTTATGCAAATGATGCATGCAATGCTCGTGCATATGATTTATTTTTATTTCAAAGAAACTTCAGGGTGTTATTTGCAAATTTTGAAATATTAAGCATTTTATCGCATATGGAAATATCTCATCAAATATATCTGAGAAAAGAAGTACAACATTGTCAATCATTACAAGAGAAAAGGAAAATAAACATCCTATGGATCCCTAGAAGCTCGGGACACCGGAAGATAAGCTGCATGAAGCCTCTTCACCTCTCTCTCGTATGCTGCTTCCATATCGGCTTTTTCTTTGGCGAGTCGATCATACCTCCTTTTCCAGAACTTGGAAGACTGAGGAAGTAGAGAAGTCCATGCATCGTCAGGATCATCAATGACCTGATGCTCGAGGAACTCGATCAGAGCGTCTTTCTCCTTAATCTGTTGAAGCAACTCTTCCCTTTCACGGATCCAGGCACGTGATAGGTCTTCGTCTCTCCACTCCTCTACTCCTTGATTAGGGAGGGTTGAAGGCCCAACCACAACCAAAGGTGTAGGTCTCAGATAATCGTAAGGCATGAGATACTCAGATGCTCTCTTCCTTACCCAAGTAGTGTATGGCTCTAAAGCAATGCAATTCTTAGGACCCAATTCATTCTTGCCTTTCTTGTGGATCTTGCGCCAAGCGTGAACAATTCTTCCTTTCAAGCCTTGAGGATCTTTACCCTCCTGAAAGAACACACCTTCTAACAGAATGTTATTAGGTTTATCCTTTAGGGGGAACCCAAGCTGACGACGTGCTAACACAGGGTTGTAGCCAATCCCACCACATGTACCAAGAAGAGGCACATTGGAGAATTCACCACAAGAGTCGATAATCTGCACACCATCATATACACGATTATACCAAGAGATATCATCATTAGTGAGAGACATGAGTCTCGTAGACCACCGTAGACATCCCTTATTCTCCTTGAAGGCGACCGTCTGAGGTAAGTGAGAAATAAACCACTTATACAACAGAGGCAAACAACACACAATAGCGCCACCACCCTTTGCATTCCTCAGGTGCAAAGAGAAATAGGTATCACCCAACAGAGTCGGAACGGGATTAAGAGCAGAGAAGATCCTAATGGTGTTCACATCCACAAATTTGTCGATGTTGGGGAACAATACCAATCCATAGATGAGAAGTACAAATATGGCTTCAAAGGCATCCTCACTCATGTCCTTCCCATAAACAGTAGCTTGAGCAATGAGGAACTCGGAAGGGAGACCTTGAATTCCACCTTTGGTAGTCATATGAGCATGAATCAGAGATTCATCTATGTGCAACAGGTCAGCTATCTCTTGAGAAGTAGGGTACTCCTCAAGGGTAGGCAACAGCTGAAAGTCCGGAAAAGAGAAACAGTGATACAGAGGATCATAAAACTGCGCCAACGTACTCATCAACCCTTCATCCACCTGAGTAGTCAGAAGAGGAAGCAGTTTCCCAAAGCGAGCTTTGAAACCCAAGGGATCTAGTACATAGGATGTCAGATTCCTTAACTCTTTCAGATCAGGTTGTCTGAAGCTGTACTTCTTTGTATGCCTTTTTTGTCTTTCCATATCTGAAAATTTTACAAATAAACCCCTTAAGTTCCTTGAAAATTTTCTTTTTATCTGATGATGTGGATGCAGATGAATGCATGAATGCATGAATGCAACAATCACACTCAAGGATCAATCAAAGCACACCAGACAAAGGTCATGGTGTAGCACCTCAAATTTGCACCTATCATTGTACATACATACTCATATTAGGTCATAACATAACATGGTCCACTGCATAGCATTGCATTGTCCCTTTTGCCCAAGTGCAAGATCATCAGAGGAATTAGGTCAAACTGATCAGGAGATCAGTCAGTCAAGCAAGCAAGCACAATTTCCAAGGAGCCAAGGCCCTAGGGTTGGTCCAACATGTTCACATGACTTGAGGATCCATTTGAAGTGTTTTGGTCAAGGATTGGATGTTCAGAAGTCATCAGTCAATGCACAATCAGTCAGAAACCCTAAAAAAGTCAAACTTGGTCAACTGGGCCTGATTTTATGGTTTTGATGGTTGGATTTGGTTTGAGAGAGCTTATTCATGTCCAAATAGGCCTCATATATCATGGCAAACATCATCATTGAAGAATTTGAAG